>NC_134496.1:3930025-4022525 GCF_040206685.1 Ascaphus truei | reverse complement strand
AACCCCTGAACAAGCAGTTAACATTGAGGCGAAAGACATAGGGGTTTTGACCCTCTGAGGACACTGTACCAGCCAGGCTGACTCCACCTTGTGACTCCGTATTGAGTGCGCATGAGGACGCGGAAGTTGCCGTACTGGCAACAAGGAGTGGAGCGGGACTGCCGCTGCAATGAGGAGTGGAGCGAGACAGCTGCTGCTGCAACGAGGAGTGGAGCGAGACAGCTGCTGCTGCAACGAGGAGTGGAGCGAGACAGCTGCTGCTGCAATGAGGAGTGGAGCGAGACAGCTGCTGCTGCTGCAACGAGGAGTGGAGCGAGACAGCTGCTGCTGCTGCAACGAGGAGTGGAGCGAGACAACTGCTGCTGCAACGAGGAGTGGAGCGAGACTGTTGCTGCTGCTGCAACGAGGAGTGGAGCGAGACTGCTGCTGATGCTGCTGCAATGAGGAGTGGAGCGAGACAGCTGCTGCTGCAACGAGGAGTGGAGCGAGACAACTGCTGCTGCAACGAGGAGTGGAGCGAGAATGCTGCTGCAACGAGGAGTGGAGCGAGACTGCTGCTGCAATGAGGAGTGGAGCGAGACTGCTGCTGCTGCAATGAGGAGTGGAGCGAGACTGCTGCTGCTGCTGCAACGAGGAGTGGAGTGAGACTGCTGCTGCTGCAACGAGGAGTGGAGCGAGACTGCTGCAACAAGGAGTGGAGCGAGACTGCTGCTGCAACGAGGAGTGGAGCGAGACTGCTGCTGCTGCAACGAGGAGTGGAGCGAGACTGCTGCTGCTGCAACGAGGAGTGGAGCGAGACTGCTGCTGCTGCAACGAGGAGTGGAGCGAGACTGCTGCTGCTGCAACGAGGAGTGGAGCGAGACTGCTGCTGCTGCAACGAGGAGTGGAGCGAGACTGCTGCTGCTGCAACGAGGAGTGGAGCGAGACTGCTGCTGCTGCAACGAGGAGTGGAGCGAGACTGCTGCTGCTGCAACGAGGAGTGGAGCGAGACTGCTGCTGCAACGAGGAGTGGAGCGAGACTGCTGCTGCTGCAACGAGGAGTGGAGCGAGACTGCTGCTGCTGCAACGAGGAGTGGAGCGAGACTGCTGCTGCTGCAACGAGGAGTGGAGCGAGACTGCTGCTGCTGCAACGAGGAGTGGAGCGAGACTGCTGCTGCAACGAGGAGTGGAGCGAGACTGCTGCTGCAACGAGGAGTGGAGCGAGACTGCTGCTGCTGCAACGAGGAGTGGAGCGAGACTGCTGCTGCTGCAACGAGGAGTGGAGCGAGACTGCGGCGAAGAGTGGAACGAGACCGTGAACGAGGAGTTCTGCAACAAGGAGTGGAGCGAGACTGCTGCAGCAATGAGGAGTGGAGCAAGACTGCCGCTGGTACTCACGCTGTGTTTCCTGGACTGTCCAGAGTGGTATAAGTGTACCCTTAACCCACTCACTGCGCCTGATAGACAGAGAGTGAGAGTTGATTCCCTACCCTCCTGGTTCTGTCTTTTTTATAAAACGATGTTATGCCATGTTCTCCCTATGCTTTCTTTTTGAGATCTCCAGCTTGCAGTTCCACTGGCCATCATTGTCTACTGGACATGGTTACCAGGCATTTAATATCTGGCCGCGACTGCTACATTTCCTTATTGAGCCCTGCACTTTGATTGTTTATTCACTCATTTGCACCTTGTTCACTGATTCCCATGTGTTCTGAGTCTAACTGATGCCACATTTTGCTCACATTTTCTGGCACAGCAGCACACTGCTTGGTAGACAACTCCTGCAGTTTATAAATTGTCTGATCGAGTATAGTCTGGTATACTAAGCGACTTGAAATGCTGTTGCTGTCCTTTGTGTGTAGCAGGGAGAATACTGCCTAGTGTCATAGGAGTAACACAAATAGCCAGAGCTGGCACAAATATAAATCTCCCACATTAAGCAATAACAGTGTAGGTACATATAAAGGAGTAATAGCAGGAAGAAAGGGCTCTCACTTTGGAATCCTTGTTATTCCTAATCAGCCCTGGAGGTCCTGTGGTGTGCAGGCCGCTGGATGTAAATGTAGAGAAAGTGTTAAAGAAAAACTGAGCACTACCAGGAGTAAAAAAAAAAGACCCAGAGGGGGCTCAAATATAAAGGCAGCTTTATTGGATCATACAAGACCCCATGCGAGAAGGAACAACGCGTTTCGCGCATGTTGAGCTCATGGTGACACCATGATGAAGCACAACATGCGTGAAACGCGTTGTGTGTTGATCCATCTCGCATGAGGTATTTTATGATCCAATAAAGTTTCTTTAATATTTAAGCCCCCTCTGGATCTCTTTTTTTACTTTACCACTTTGACTACATACTACACCTGACCTGGCGTGTACCTCCTCATCCATACGCCTTTCCTAATCTCTCCCTAAAAGTTTTCCACCAGCTCTAACCAGTCCTTTCCTTAGGGCTTTCGACAGCTGGCATGGGCAAGCACTGAGTGCCCTCCCACAAGGCTAAATAAAAGGCTGACCAGTCACACTGTGCCACCCTGTAACATTGCCACACAGCAGTGGAAGCTGGCACTGCAGAAACTCCTCCCCTGCCTCCAGATGTGATCTTCTTGAGTATTTGAAATTCCTATCCCCTATTCATATAGTGTTACTTCCTTAAATGTGCCCAATGTAAGAGCAGTGCAGAAACCATGGCGTCTCACAGGTTAACCCACAGTGGAATTTTCTGGTCATACTGTACACTCTAGGTTAAAATGGGGGGAAAAGTCAGTTTAAAAAAAATGCAGCATATGTAGGGAATATTATTGTTATAGCGGATTTGTAAAAGCACCAACATATTCTGTTGCAGGGTGCAGAGGCACATATAGGACACGGGGTGCAGAGGTATGTACAGTATATGACAAACAGAATGACATGCCAAAGAAGGACAATAGGCACAAACAGATATAAACGGTTACGAGGTCCCTGCTCATGAGAGCTTACAATCTAGAGGGATACCACCAAGAAATGTGAGTTCTCTGATAAATCTAGTGTTTGATTAAAGAAGTGGTCAGGCGGCCAGAAGTCCAGCCTGTCGCCTCTGACCTTGAGTAAAATTACTTTTTGGGAAGTTTGGGGTTATTATCTCCCTTGTATCACTGTATGATTGTACTATATATTGTGTGACAGAAGAGGCAGCAATGCCACCACATATTAATGGGAAAGGCCATCAGCTGCCGACCCCTCTGTAAGGGTTAAATTCCCTATTCCTGATTTCAGGACACAGACATTACTCATGTTAGAAAAAAAGTTACAGCACAAAACAGAGAAAACAGAACACGTCATAGTGTAGTAAATCCAAGAAAAGTGTTACCCAGAAGTCAGTCATGTTTTGAACTAGTCACAAACATGGGTGTGTACAAAGCATATCACACTGCAATCAGATTCCCTCGTTGTGTGGGGTAGCTTGCCGATGTCACAGTCCGTATACTCGGCCATCTGTACAGTGACAGGAACACTGGCCGGGCTGCACAGCTTCCAGTGACAAGCTGGTCCCTCACAGCAGATTTTGGCTGCAACAGGAACGCTGACTAAGAGGAACATCCCAACTAGTTTCAAGAACCTTGTTGTCTTCCTCATGTTAATAATAATAATAATAGCGTGTTCTTGTATAGCGCTGCTAGTTATACGTAGCGCTTTACAGAGACATTTTGCAGGCACAGTCCCTGCCCCGTGGAGCTTACAATCTATTTTTTTTGGTGCCTGAGGCACAGGGAGATAAAGTGACTTGCCCAAGGTCACAAGGAGCCGACACCGGGAATTGAACCAGGCTCCCCTGCTTCAAACTCTCAGTGCCACTCAGTGTCTTTTACTCACTGAGCCACTCCCTATTGATATATTGAGTACATTGTGTGGATATCCTGAACACATTGTTGTCTTGCATCATTGTTTGGTTTTGGGAGGAGGTTGGCCACCAGCGGAGAGGACTCGCATTCCACAGCCAGACTATTGTGCTCCCTCCACTCTGGATCCTCCCCTTTGGGCTGCACGTAGGAGTGGCATAGCCACCCTCCTCCTCCCCCCCACTTGTGATTGGTCCATCATGGCCGCTCAGCTCCCTCCGAATTTGTCGGGGAGTTAAAAGGGACACTCCAGATTGGTGCAGGAGCGCACTCTGTGTTTTTGGATGGGAACCGGGACCTAAACAAATGCTAGCCCCAGTGATACTTCCAGAGAATCTTGGGTTGAGTTTCGGTGACTGGAGACCATGGTGGATTGTACCAGATACTGTGGTGAGGTCTCAATGCCCTGGAACTTTGTGGACTATTTCGAGGCAACACGCTGCAGCTATTGGAGGTCCCCATCTCAGCCTTCTGGACACCCCATGATCTGGACTACCTGTGTGCCCAGGATCAGCTAGCTTCAGCGGCATCATGCATCTTCGTGAGACAGGGTCACTGTACATTTTTCACCTTTAATTTTATCGGTGGTATGCTTATTACTGTTAACCTTTCTAATAAATTTCTTTGTGTACCTAAGATCCCTGAGAGTGTGGCACCTTCACGCGTTCCGCGACATAGCGTTAATTTATTTGTCCTAGTTTGCATCTGAGAGACTTTAGTGCATAACTTCCTCTTGAGCTGGAAGAGGTAACAGCTTTTTTGGACTTCCATATACACAGTTCTACATATATTAGGGCAGTTTGAGAATGGCTAAAATGGTAAAATTCAATACAATAATATCTATGCTCTTTTATTGTCTTGTCTATGGAATTCTGCAACCCTCACTCCAAATACAAGCTGCTAAGTAATGATGCTGCAGGCACCATGTGTAGCAAGTCCACCTTGGCTGGATGTGGGCTGACTTACCTGCCTTTGAAGAACGCAATATAAATGGGGGTGGAATAGTAATTCACAAACTGGAAGAGGAAGACTTTGAAAGTTAAAGCATCTTCATAGGCCGTCTGTGTGCGATGCATCTCTGGGGGAGAGAGAGGGAGAGAGACAGAGGTAAAAGAAAGATGGACCACTTAACCCACAGGAAATGCCATTGAGTCACACGGAGGGGACTCTGCAAGACACAGAAGGGAGGAGGTTGAAGATGCAGTATGGAAGGGATTAATAGAACAATGCCTGGAGACAAATAATAGGAGGGAACGGGAGTAATCGTGATGCTCTGCAAACACCGTAGGGCAGTTGTAATTGAGCATGGAAGGATTCACGAAGCAATGTTCTACAGAAAAAAGCTTAATGGATCAATGCTTTGAAGACATCAGTGTGGAAATAGTGTTAAGCAGCAAGGGTCCACAACGCTGTGCCCGCCAAGCCTTTTGAGGGTATCTGCCAGGGGGAGAGCTGGGGCAACTGTTCTTCCCCCTTCTGCAGCGGGCCCGGCATCCGGTGTCAGCCCCACCCTCGCGTCGGAAGTTGGGCTGTTGTGTGTGTGTGGCTATGTTAATGGTGGGGGGAGTGGGGTTATTATGTGAATGGTGGGATGGAGGCGTTATGTGAATGGTGGGTGTGTGGGGTGGGGTGTATTGGGGAGGGGTTTGCTGCAGACAGCTGCAGTGTGCCTCTCGTGCTGGAGGCCTCCCCCAAGGTAAGTGTATTTTGTGTATGTGTCTGTGTGATAATTGGTTGGTGCCCATCACTCTCCTTAACTCTCAATTGTACCCTTGGCACAAAAAGGTTGGGGATACCTACTCTCCAATCACAATGCAGGCGGGATTAAAGAACCAATCGTGTCCACCATGGAAGAAACTCATTGATCAATGCTCAGCTGAGCATAGAAGAGGTTAATGAAGTAATAAAAGTAATAAAGAGTAGTTAATCTGTAGACACATCATTAGAGTGCTTAGTAGAGTCATGTTCTGTAATCACAATGACTACGTAATGGAGGGATTGGTGGAGCTATGGCCGGTGTATTATCACTCACCCCAGCGTGTTAGCAACAGAGCCAGAGATATGTAAACCTTGGATAGGACGAGTATGCAGCACAAATTCACCACGGAGCCTGTGATGCTGGCGATACGACGGGCCTGTGGGGACATTCAGAGCGATAGAATATGTACATGCAACAGACACTACCAGCATCATATACTAGAGATGGTCATGTGACCTTGTGGTCAAGTTTTGCCACTACATATTTTTTATTTTCCAGAATTTAATAATAATAAAAAAATACTAATGACTGCGTAATCTGGTGCTGTTTGAATCTTTTTTTAAGTATTTACATAATTTACCATAAAAATTATTACAATACCAATAATGTGTTGATGAATATAAGTGATAATAAATGAATATTGTGAGTCATTATAGGTGGAATCAGCAACAAGGGACACTCCAGTTTTATGGATTTCAGTTCATCGTACTCCTCTTGATCGTCATTGCTGCCAGCATTGTCATGGTGTCATGGTCTAATGAAGGCTCATCTCCACTGGAATGAACCGAAAAATGTCCTTTTCAGTATTAATAAAACATGGTGCAGCTCATTTTGATGAATACCAGCTTCTCGATATTTATGGCAGTGTCCTCCTGTGATCATCACTTACAAAGCTGATTACTAATTACAAAATGTATTATTAGCCCTAAAATTAGCACCATACAGAAAAGGCAATAAAATTGATTAATATTATTAATAATGAAACTAAAAATTCTAATGGATTAAAGTCTCATGTAAAGTCAGAATGCCAAAAAAGCACTTTCAAAGTGATGCTAGGTGGAACTGGAGTCGCAGCTGCCTCATACTGTATAGGATGAACGGAATCCAGGCAGAAATCTATCAAACAGATAACAGAAGCGCATGCTCGATTGCGTAATTCAATTTAATAAAATCATTAAAGGAAGTCTACATTAAAATCGCACTCACAAACAGAAGTAGAAAAAATATCGCATTGGATAATCTGTTCAAAGGTATAAAGGTTAGCTGGCAATGCTCGAGATGAGTTTCCAGGGAGCACAATGGAGTTAACCACAGTACTAGTTCCAGCGTCTGTCATGGCCCTCCTTGAGGCCAGCCCAGATCAAATTGAAGTTGAGGGACAGCAAGGGATGGGCATCGCAAAGGCACTGGAAGGGAACACTGAATCAGGATCTCAAGTAGGCAGTTTCCTTCTCCGTGTAGTTAGGGAAGGGACTTGGCAAGACCTGATGTGGCTCAGAGTGTCCAAATAGGACTGTCCTAATGCGTTTCGACACACGGCAACTTAATCAGGGGTAGGTCCTTGTGGGTGTCGGTCATCCTGGGAACTCATCTCAAGCATTGCCAGCTGATCTTTACCTGTGATCAGGTTATCCAATGCGATTGTTTCTACCTAAAGTACGTTTGTAAGTACGATTGTAATGTAGCCTTCCTTTAATGTTGTATTAAATTGAATTATGCTAGGGAGCATGCACGTCTCTTCTCTGTTTTATATAGATCGATAGGATTGGTAGAATTGGGACAGATTGGGAGACTTTGCAGAATGTTAACATTTCTACATTAATGAATTCTTCAAGAAGAATCCAAATAGAAAATGGACATGGAATGTGACACAATGGAGCCAGGAATTAAATGGACTATATCCCAACTAAAAATAAATGATTGAAGACTGCAGATTCCTTAACTGTTTAGACAAAGGGAATGTTACTGATAACATTTGAATGCGAAGTTGGAAAGAAGAAAACTGAGTAAAAAGAAAAAACATCAACAACTTCAAGAGCAGCAGATAATTTCAACTATCACTGAAAAATCACTTAAGCGGGCTCAAAATGCGTGGGGACACGAACGATTACGAAGAACTTTTGAAGGCTGTAGTTGAAAGAGCAGAATAAATTGGAGGAATCTCTAACAAAAATAAAGGATGAGAAAATAGCTTTTGAGACAAAACAATTAATGAGGAAACAACAAATGAAGGCACACAGTTCTGCATATTCAATTCTTATTCTTGCAAGACGATCGGCAAGCGTAGAATGGAAGATGTAGGAAAATGTAACCGTGATATGGTGAGGAAGACTACCGACGATAAAAAAAGCTCCAAGGCGAATCAGCGACTTATGGCTGGAAATAAGCAAATCCTTGCACTCAAACAGGGCGATGGATCAACAATAAAGGACCATGCACTTATCATAAGGAGAGTGGAGGACTTCCAAGTGAAATTAGATGCGTACACAGATAACACAGGGTATGATCTAGCAGAGGATAAATTGATAAGAGGCCACCAATGATGTACCATGCGTTCTTCCAAAAGAAGTTGCAAAATGAGGAATGAGAAGCCTCCTGAAAATGGAATTAAAACTGATATCTTCAAAGAAGCTGGGTAAGAAGTATAAAAAAATCCTTGCAAAACTCATTACCTGCTGCATGAAGAAAAGGAAAACTCCAGAGCAATGAAGTAATGGCATACTGTAGTTATCTTCATCCATAAGAAAGGAGACAAAGACCTCAAGAACTACAGACCAAATCAGCCTACTTCCAATCACTTACAAGACTTTTACAAAGATACTCACCAATCGCAGGCAGTAGACCCTGGATTTTGCCCAGCCTAGAGAACATGCAGGATTTCACAGTGGATACAACACAATGGATCACATCCAAGTCATACAAGTGATTTCCCAAAGTAATGAATACAATCTACCACTTGGTTTAGGATTAGTAAATGACAAAAAAGCACTTTATTCTGTTTACACGTCCGCAGACTAGGATGAACTAAGAACACAATGTTGAAGCATACATTGATATAAAGAACATTTACGAGAATGCCAAATCCACCATTATATTACATAAAAATACAAGCAAGATCAGTAAGGGAGTGCAACAGGGAGACACCGTGTCTCCAAAGCGTTACACCGCAACACTTGAGGAATTGTTCAAGACATTAGATTGGGAAGAAAAAGGAATCAAAGTCAACAGTGTATATTTGAGTCACCTACGATTTGCAGATTACATTGTTATTTTTTCCACAAGTCCAGAAGAACACCAGCAACAAATTGGAGAACTCTGATGCGAGCAAGAATGTGACTTCTGTAAGAATATCAACAAGACCAAAGTGATGTTCAAATAATGTGTCAAGTCTGCGAAGATTGAAATAAATGGAATAGAACTTTTGCAAATGGAGAAGGCATCAAAACTGGGTCATGTTTGCATAATGGGGGATTTTAATTATCCAGACATAGACTGGGGCAATGAGATTAGCGTTACAACAAAAGGAAACAGGTTTTTGGGGGGTGCTTAAAGACAATTATATGACCCAACTTGAGGAACCAACCAGGAGAGGGGCAGTTCTGGATTTGGTCATATCAAACAATGTAGAAGTAATAACAAATATTCAAGTCCTGGAACATTTGGGTAACAGTGATCATAACATGGTCTCATTTGAAATAAATGATCAAAAAACAGATTACTTGGGTTCAACAAAGACCTTCAACTTTAGAAAGGCAGATTTTAATAAACTGAGGTCTAATCTAGTAGTAATACAATGGGATGATGTTTTTGCAGGGAAAATGTAGAAGATAAATAGGCAGTCTTTAAAACATTGTTAGAAAAGCACCCTTATCAGTGTATACCCTTGGGTAATAAGTATAAAAGAAATAAGTCAAAACCAATGTGGCTAAATAAACAGGTAGGGGAGGAAATGGACAAGAAGAGGAAGGCGTTTAGATTCTTTAAATCAGAAGGGACAGAGACATCGTATCAGAATTATAAGGAATGTAACAAAAAATGCAAAAGGGCAATCAAATTAGCAAAAATGGATAATGAAAAAAGGATTGCAATAGAAAGTAAGGTCAACCCAAAAAAATTCTTTAAGTACCTTAATAACAAAAAAATGAGAAAAGAAAATATAGGATCCTTTCAGTGTGAGATGGGTAGGCAGATTATTGGAGATAAGGAAAAAGCTGAGGTATTAAACAAATTCTTTGCCTCTGTGTTTACCAGGGAAGAATCAAGTTCAATTGTAGTGCCGCAGGAGGAAGCCACAACCTCCATATTAATGAACAATTGGTTAACTGAGGGGGGGGGAAGGGGAGGGGGGGGAAGGGAAGGGAGGGGGGGAAGGGGAGGGAGGGGGGAAGGGGAGGGAGGGTGGGAGGGGAGGGAGGGGGGGGAAGGGGAGTGTGGAGGGAAGGGGAGGGAGGGAAGGGGAGGGAGGGGGCGAAGGGGAGGGAGAGGGGGATGGGGAGGGAGGGGGGTGAAGGGGAGGGTTGGAAGGGGGGGAAGGGGAGGGAGGGAAGGGAGGGGGGGAAGGGGTGGGAGGGAGGGAAGGGGAGGGAGGCGGGGAAGGGGTGGGAGGGGGGGAAGGGGAGGGGGAGGGGGGGGGAAGGGGAGGGAGGGGGGAGGGGAGGGAGGGAGGGGAAGGGGAAGGAGAGGGGGAAGGGGAGGGAGGGGGGCAAAGGGGAGGGGGGGAGGGGAAGGGGAGGGAGGGGGGAAGGGAGGGGGGGAAGGAGAGGGGGAAGGGGAGGGAGGGGGCAAAGGGGAGGGAGGGAGGGGGGGCAAAGGAAGGGGAGGGAGGGGGGCAAAGGAAGGGGAGGGGGGGCAAAGGAAGGGGAGGGGGGGCAAAGGAAGGGGAGGGAGGAGGGGGCAAAGGAAGGGGAGGGAGGAGGGGGCAAAGGAAGGGGAGGGAGGAGGGGGCAAAGGAAAGGGAGGGAGGAGGGGGCAAAGGAAGGGGAGGGAGGAGGGGGCAAAGGAAGGGGAGGGAGGGGGGCAAAGGAAGGGGAGGGAGAGGGGCAAAGGAAGGGGAGGGAGGGGGGAAAAGGAAGGGGAGGGAGGGGGGCAAAGGAAGGGGAGGAAGGGGGGCAAAGGAAGGGGAGGAAGGGGGGGCAAAGGAAGGGGAGGGAGGGGGGGGCAAAAGAAGGGGAGGGAGGGGGGGCAAAGGAAGGGGGGAAGGGGTGGGAGGGGGGGAAGGGGAGGGGAGGGGAGGGCGGGGGAAGGGGAGGGAGGGGGCAAAGGGGAGGGAGGGAGGGGGGGCAAAGGAAGGGGAGGGAGGGGGGGCAAAGGAAGGGGAGGGAGGGGGGGCAAAGGAAGGGGATGGAGGGGGGCAAAGGAAGGGGAGGGAGGAGGGGGCAAAGGAAGGGGAGGGAGGGGGGCAAAGGAAGGGGAGGGAGGGGGGGCAAAGGAAGGGGAAGGAGGGGGGGCAAAGGAAGGGGAAGGAGGGGGGGCAAAGGAAGGGGAGGGAGGGGGGGCAAATGAAGGGGAGGGAGGGGGGGCAAAGGAAGGGGAGGGAGGGGCGGCAAAGGAAGGGGAGGGAGGGGCGGCAAAGGAAGGGGAGGGAGGGGCGGCAAAGGAAGGGGAGGGAGGGGGGGCAAATGAAGGGGAGGGAGGGGGGGCAAAGGAAGGGAAGGGAGGGGGGGCAAAGGAAGGGGAGGGAGGGGGGGCAAAGGAAGGCGAGGGAGGGGGGGCAAAGGAAGGGGAGGGGAGGCAGGGGGAGGCAAAGGGCAGGGATGGGGGGCAGGGGGGGCAAAGGGCAGGGGGGACAAAGGGCAGGGAGGGGGGGGGCAAATGGCAGGGAGGGGGAGGGACTCAGGGACCCATTCCCCTGCGTTTCCTCAGTTTGCACCCGACCGCGCTCCTCCTCCACCTCGGGCGGTTTCCGTGACCCCCGGCGAGGCTGAGACGCTCCGGTGAGGAGGTGCTGTGCCCTTCACGGCAGGGGCGGAGAGAGCCGGAGGAGCGCTCTCTGGGAAGGGAGCGGCCTGTGTGAGGTGAGAGCCACATAGAGCGTGCTCTGTGTGTATGGGTGTGGGGGGATGACGACTGGTGTGTGAGAGGGTGAGAGCAGAAGGGAGGTGGGAGCGGCCTGTGGGAGGTGAGAGCGCTGTGTGTGGGAGGTGAGAGGGCCGGGTGTGTGAGGTAAGAGCGCCGGGTATGGGAGGTGAGAGGGCCGTGTGTGGGTGGTGAGAGGGCCGGGTGTGGGAGGTGAGAGGGCCGGGTGTGGGAGGTGAGAGCGCCGGGTGGGAGGTGAGAGCGCCGGGTGTGGGAGGTGAGAGGGCCGGGTGTGGGAGGTGAGAGCGCCGGGTGTGGGAGGTGAGAGGGCCGTGTGTGGGTGGTGAGAGGGCCGGGTGTGGGAGGTGAGAGGGCCGGGTGTGGGAGGTGAGAGGGCCGTGTCTGGGTGGTGAGAGGGCCGGGTGTGGGAGGAGAGAGGGCCGTGTGTGGGAGGTGAGAGGACCGTGTGTGGGAGGTGAGAGCGCCGGGTGTGGGAGGTGAGAGCGCCGGGTGTGGGAGGTGAGAGGGCCGGGTGTGGGAGGTGAGAGGGCAGGGTGTGGGAGGTGAGAGGGCCGTGTGTGGGTGGTGAGAGGGCCGGATGTGGGAGGTGAGAGGGCCAGGTGTGGGAGGTGAGAGCGCCGGGTGTGGGAGGTGAGAGGGCCGTGTGTGGGTGGTGAGAGGGCCGTGTGTGGGAGGTGAGAGGGCCGTGTGTGGGAGGTGAGAGGGCCGTGTGTGTGAGGTGAGAGCGCCGGGTGTGGGAGGTGAGAGCGCCGGGTGTGGGAGGTGAGAGGGCCGGGTGTGGGAGGTCAGAGGGCCGGGTGTGGGAGGTGAGAGGGCCGGGTGTGGGAGGTGAGAGGGCCGGGTGTGGGAGGTGAGAGGGCCGGGTGTGGGAGGTGAGAGGGCCGGGTGTGGGAGGTGAGAGGGCCGGGTGTGGGAGGTGAGAGCGCCGGGTAAGGGAGCGGCCTGTGCGAGGTGAGGGGGTGTGTGTGACCTTTGGCCCGTCACTCCGCCTCAGGCCAATGAGAGGTGTGCGGGGGCAGGAGGGCCAAGGGAGCCATCTCATTGGCCTGAGGCGGAGTGACGGGCCAAAGGTCCAATGCGATTTCCCCTAGGGACAGAGGGCAGACAGACAGACATACAGTGGTTTCAGAAATATATAGATAGATAGATAGATCTCGCCAAACTAACCTTATTTGTTTTTTTGAGGAGGTAAGTAGGAATTTAGACCAGGGTAATGCAGTTGATGTGGTCTACTTAGATTTTGCAAAGACTTTTGATACGGTTTCACACAAGAGGTTGGTGTACAAAATAAAGAAAATTGGACTCAGTAATAATATATGCACCTGGATTGAAAACTGGTTAAGGGATAGACAACAGAGGGTTGTCATAAATGGAACTTTTTCAGGTTGGGCTAAAGTCATGCGTGGAGTACCTCAGGGATCGGTACTGGGATCCCTGTTTTTTAACTTGTTTATTAATGGCCTTGAGGTTGGGATCGAGAGCAAAGTCTCCATCTTTGCTGATGATACTAAATTGTGGTATGGTAATAGAATCAGAGCATTATGTAATTTCTCTCCAGAAGGATTTGGAGAGACTGGAAACGTGGGCAGGTAAATGGCAGATGAGTTTTAATACAGATAAATGTAAGGTTATGCATTTGGGATGCAAGAATAAAAATGCGACTTACAAATTAAATGGAGATATATTGGGGGAATCCCTGATGGATAAGGATTTAGGAGTGCTTGTAGACGGCAGGCTTAGCAATAGTGCCCAATGTCATGCAGTAGCTGCAAAGGCAAACAAGATCTTATCTTGCATCAAATGGGCAATGGATGGAAGGGAAGTAAACATAATTATGCCCCTTTACAAAGCATTAGTAAGACCACACCTTGAATATGGAGTACAGTTTTGGGCAACAATCCTAAGAAAAGACATTATGGAACTAGAGAGAGTGCAGAGAAGAGCCACCAAATTAATAAAGGGGATGGACATTCTAACTTATGAGGAGAGACTAGCTAAATTAGATTTATTTACATTAGAAAAGAGGCATCTAAGAGGGGATATGATAACTATATACAAATATATTCGGGGACAATACAAGGAGCTTTCAAAAGAACTATTCATCTCACGGGCAGTACAAAGGACTCGGGGGCATCCCTTAAGGTTGGAGGAAAGGAAATTTCACCAGCAACAAAGAAAATGGTTCTTTACAGTAAGGGCAGTTAAAATGTGGAATTCATTACCCATGGTGACTGTGATGGCAGATACAATAGATTTGTTCAAAAAAAGGTTGGACTTCTTTTTAGATGGGAAAGGTATACAGGGATATACCAAATAAGTATACATGGGAAGGATGTTGATCCAGGGATTAATCCGATTGCCAATTCTTGGAGTCAGGAAGGAATTAATTTTTCCCCTTAATGGTTTTTTTTGTTTGCCTTCCCCTGGATCAATAAGTAAGTACGGATATAGGATAAAGTATCTGTCTAAATTTAGCATAGGTTGAACTTGATGGACCTACGTCTTTTTTCAACCTCATCTACTATGTGACTATGTAACTATAAGAAGTTAATGACTATGTCTACCTTGGCCAGCAAATAACAGTGGACAGGGGAATGAAATCGATTGGAGAATGAAGATATGATAGTGCGCATTTGCAAGGAACAAGACAATATTTCAAGGAAACCTTCCCCTGTGGTATGTACAGTATGCATGTATGCATGTAAAAAGATAACTTGTGAGCACATTCACATGTCTTAGACAGGTCTGCAACTCTGCCTTTCACCATTATCACCTAGCATACAGTTCTTCCACTGCAGCAAGGGATTCTGGGAAATGACATGCAAATGAGCACACACCTTTTGTCTGAAATCCATTTTTACATGGAACCCATATAAGCTAATTGTAACAGGGGACCTATCCCTGTTCACAAAGGTGCCTCTAATCCAGCAGTGTGGTGGTTAACTAGCACCACCTGCCTGATTACAGGTAGTAGAAAAAGCCTGCCTTTGAGACAGGAAGTAACTCCTCCCTAGCTCTGACTGAGAGCTGACCTTTGGAGAGACAGAGCAGAGGTTCTTGAGTCCCAGGAGAGACTGACCAAAAGAAACCCAGATCTCTGGAGCTGGCTGGTCTTGAGCTCTGCACAGCAGAGCTGAATTCAAGACACAGGGAAAACTACTACACCTGAAGCTGAACCAGGAAATGAGATTGTCCCTCCAAGAAACAGATAAGACTTTTATTCTTGAGAGACTGCTTATATCTGCTTATTTCATGTTATATGTTTTGGGGCTGCGAGAACTGCTTGACTAAGGGAGATGTGAATTATTGCATAGTGTTTCACTAGAAATACTCCCAAGTGAATGGAAGCTTTGTTCCCCCCCCCTGTGTTTGGATAATTTCCTGATGAAAAGGAATAGGCACAATAAAGCCTATTATAATTTCACATTATAAAGCCTCCTAATTGTGTACCTCTGTGAACGTCCGTCCACACTAATATTCGCTCTTAACACAGCTTTTAAGCCCAGCATGGGATTCAGATGCAAAGTCAGAGAAACCACTCACAGACATGTTTCAACCTTAATGGGTCTCATCAGTGTGAAGTTGGTTGTACTGACTTTGAAATTTTCAAGGCCGTAGGGTTTACCACACATTTTAAGTTGATATCATGTGACCTGTGCTGATTATAATGAAGCTACTGTACAAAAAGGAAATCAGACAGTTGTCCATAGTACAAAAAGATACAGTGGGGTACACTACTGGTATATTTACATTTATTTGAGCTGCTCTATGTACACCCAGAATTCGGTAACACTGACATTAACACTCAGCAGCTAGCACATTGTAACCGGGAGACGGGAGACTTACAGATGAGACGAGACTCTCGTTGCCGGATTTGGCAACAAGCAGACAGATGATGACACGGTACAGAATGATCGAAATCAGGAACATGAAGACCACAGCAATCTGAAAGAGAGCAAAGCATGCTGGGAAAACACACCGTACAATGTGCGGCCCGCAGGGAAGGGTTACTGAAGCCATTCTTTGCCGGGAATGCTAAATAAAAGTGTTTCATGGAGCTGCCGATCTCCTGGGAACTTTCAATGGAAGGGAGGTTATCCCTTTGCAATGAGTTGCAGGTTCCCCTGGCAGTGAACAAGTTAACGTAATGCTGTTCTGCGTGGCATGTTAAATGGGAGGTATTAATATAGCAGAATTCTAAAGGTCTTTGTATGATTGTGTGCATTGCGATGCTCTGCAGATCTGCAGGAGATACGTGTGGTGGCGCGATGCTCTGCAGATCTGCAGGAGATATGTGTGGTGGCGCGGTGCTCTGCAGATCTGCAGGAGATATGCGTGGTGGCGCGGTGCTCTACAGATCTGCAGGAGATATGTGTGGTGGCGCGGTGCTCTGCAGATCTGCAGGAGATATGCGTGGTGGCGCGGTGCTCTGCAGATCTGCAGGAGATATGCGTGGTGGCGCGGTGCTCTGCAGATCTGCAGGAGATATGCGTGGTGGTGCGGTGCTCTGCAGATCTGCAGGAGATATGTGTGGTGGCGCGGTGCTCTGCAGATCTGCAGGAGATATGCGTGGTGGCGCGATGCTCTGCAGATCTGCAGGAGATATGCGTGGTGGTGCGGTGCTCTGCAGATTTGCAGGAGATATGCGTGGTGGTGCGGTGATCTGCAGATTTGCAGGAGATATGCGTGGTGGCGCGGTGCTCTGCAGGAGATACGCGTGGTGGCGCGATGATCTGCAGGAGATATGCGTGGTGGCGCGATGCTCTGCAGATCTGCAGGAGATACGTGTGGTGGTGCGATGCTCTGCAGATCTGCAGGAGATATGCGTGGTGGCGCGATGCTCTGCAGATCTGCAGGAGATACGCGTGGTGGCGCGGTGCTCTGCAAGGCTTTACAAGGTAAATGAAAGAAATTGTAGCACACCAAAGTAAAACGTGAATATAATATGTGGACTTGTCCAATATTAGTAAACCCTTCACGTTATATTTGATGTATGCATACAAATTCAATGTATGAATTGTGAAATAGAAATCACAAAAAACAGAAGAAAGCGGAGACAAAAAGCGCTATATAAAATTATTATTATTATTAGACCAATCCGAATTCTTCCCTTAGAAATTGGGATGGTAGGTTTGAAATCAATGGTAGTCTGTAGCTCCTCAAAAAAAATGGCTTCACATCGAAATTCCACAAAAATAAAGACGAAAGAGCACACAAGACCTCAGGATATAATATACAGTATATTAAAAATGTAGCAAATAAGGGATGCATGTCATGTACCAAAAATCTGTAAAAATCAATGGAAAGGCGCTTTCCACAAGGGGACTAGAGACTCTGCCTCTCTTGCAATGACTGGCGAGGCCTCATGTTCCCACGACCCAGGGACGGGAATCCGCCCCGACGGTGAAGATCCAGATCAGCTGTAAGATACATCTGGGGCCTACCGAGACTTGCACAGATGTTTCCGGTGTCTGTGACTCCGGTCGTGAGGGGTCTAATCACCAGACATGTCTTCAAGCCACAGACACTGAAAATTGGTGAGGGTCAGATAGACGGCAGGACTTGTCTAGAGGCTCGCTTTGCAGTTTCTGGTGCCCACCACGCCGTTTGCGGAGGAATCACCAACCAGGCAATTGGTTGTGGGAATGTGAGGGCTTGACAGTCATTCCAAAAGAGAGATTCTCTGGTCCCCTTGTGGAAAGCTCATTTCCATTGATTTTTATTGGTTTTATGTACGTGTCATTCCTCCTTTTACATGCTCAATTTTGAATACATATTCTATATTCTATCTTGAGAAGTTGTGCGCTCATCGTTTTTGTATTTTTCAGAAGGGAAGTGTTTGCATTGCAATGATCTGCAGTCTCACCATCAGTAGAATAGCCATGGATCCTGTCAGCATCCGGCGCAGTCGGCGAGACTCCGGAAAATACGGCTCTTCGATCCCAGTGATGGGATTCTGTATGGTGAGAGGGGCCAGAACAGTAAACTCAGGACGAGGGTGCTCCTAGAACAGAAACATATCCCATCAGTCATGGGGGGACAGTAATAACTTACCTCACAGTCATGGGGGACAGTAATAACTTACCTCACAGTCATGGGGGGACAGTCATATCTTAACACCTCAGTGTACTCCGGACCCAATTTATGGACTGATTAGCAATACTGCAAGTTTGAGCACAAACTCAATGAGTAGTGACATACTATAGGTATGACCTTAACCGTTATAGGCTCAGCTCGATTCCATGACACCCAACTTGGAAAATCATCACAACAACTTCTCATTAACAGGCTGCTCAAATCAAGCGTGGCAGCTCTTGCAATGATGTCGGCCATACCGCTTTCTTTCAAAGCAGAATGTAACGGTAGGGGCAGCAGGGCACAGTATATTCAAGGCAAGCCCGCTCCTTGTCCCTACCAGTCAAGATGGCGAACCAGAGACAGGGTCAGAATAGTCATTTCTCAGGTGTAGCTTTAAAGCAAGAGAGGAAAATGGTTGCCAGTTGTATGTGTGTAATGTGTGTAATGTGTGTAATGTGTGTAATGTGTGCGTACATAACACACATCCTCCTAAAAATAAAAGGAACCGGCACTGCAGAGGTCTTCATACAAAAAAAAAAAAAAAAAAGAGACAGGAGGTTTTAATCCACATACTGTAGATCAACGTTGATCTATGTGGATTAAACCTCTTTTGTATGAAGACCTCTGGAGGGCCGGTTCCTTTTATTTTTAGGAGGCTGTGTTCTAGGTCTCCCCAGTGGGGGATGATCGCTGTGCACCTGAGACAGTTGCATACATTCAGTGAGTGTGCCTATTTCTTTCTCCTTTATTTAAAAAGCACCATTAATGTACAGAGCGCTTCACAGCATTAATACACGTGACATTATAATTTAAATAACAAATACAAATAACACATAATGGGTGTGACCGTAGGGGTAGCCAGTCTTCATAATAAAGGTGAATCCCGACTGGCTACCCCTGAAAAAAGTGGGTCTCCGGTAGGTTAGAAGCGCCAGAAGCCGGGGACACGGTGTGTGTGGTAACCTTTACTGTTGTCCAATAAACCTGGGATTTCGGGAGTGGGAGTTTAAAGGGGGATATTTTGGTGGAAATGTGTTCAAAACATGTGTATAAGGATTGGGGGCAAAGATAACGGTTGTTCCCCCATTTTACCCACAGACCACGTCTGGTCAAAGAGGAAGCGAACTTCCTGTTTCGTTGGCTATCTTTGTGTACCTGGCGAAGTCACAGAAGCGTCCAGGTTGGTGCACCCGGTGACTCCTCACACCCAGCAGTCAGGTGTCTACCCCTGCGGGAGGTATGGAGCTGTAATTGGGAACCAAGGCCTGGGTTCTAGCCCCGTTGGTTTGATTCCCATTGGTCAGTTCCAATTTCCAAATCTCCCAAAGCCCTGATCCTGGGGGCTGTCATGAGGCACTGTCACCACCCATGGCCCTAATTGCCCTGTCTGGTCTAGCCCCAGCCCCTGATTTGCCAGCACCCTATCCTCCATGATTGCCGATGGAGGCCGAGGTCCTATGCAAGCCGATGCTGATCAGGGCTCCACAGTGGTTCAGGTTTGGTCTTGGTGTCAAGAGGCCAACTAGAAAGTGAACTGTGGACCAGAGGCAGGCATCCCTTGTTACTGGGATTGACGAACAAATGAAATCAGGCAGCATCTAGTGTAAGCTACTGTAGCTTACAACTAGTGAGCAACGTGTACCCAGAGTCTGTGCCACGTTTTGTAGGGTGTTGCTCCCTTTTGGCTCCGGCAAGAATACACCATTCTTTATTTAACCATCTCATTCTGCCTGGAGTTTGCAATTCCCTGTGTAAAGACTTGTCTACCGTGACACACAACAATCTCACACCAAAGGTTATGGTTATTGCTGAGACCCTTCATTCCATTATACAGTGCAGTATGTTAACTTTCAGGGGGCTCTCTTAAATTGTAGTCAGAGCCCCTATCTGACACACAACCCATTTGCACATACTTCTGGGGTGTCAATCTCTTAATATGTAGGATTCCCCATTTTACACACATCACTTACCCTATATTTCAATAGTATCACTACTTGCTATCACTGCAAGCATACACATCAATGGGTTAATTGACACATGACATCAATTGCCTCAGTATAAATTTAATTTGTTTCATTCTAGAGACATCCAATATGTATCCTTTAGGAAGGCAAATAATAAAAAAATGTAAAAAAAATAAACCGTTATGACTCAGACTAAAAACTACTGTAAATTCCTTCCTGACTCCAGTAACAGCAATCAGTTTTATCCCCGAGTCAACAACCTGCCTATCTGGCATATACCTGTGTACCGTTACTTTCTACAAAGATGTCTGACCATTTCTTAGAAATGTCTACTGTATCTGCCATCACATTCTCCATGCGTAGGATTCTCTACAGTTTGACTGCCCTTACTTATCTTAATCCCCTTGCAGCATACACTTCAATAGTATCATTAAAAAATTCCCTACATTATTTGCCCCAAAACTCCCATATTATCACTTTATTAAAAGTCAAAATTCCCCTCTTACACACTTTATTTTCACAACCTCTTAACTCCTTTGCACCGAGTTCAAAGCTACTCACCTCAATTTCATGCAACTGGAAGCAGTCCCAGCGGTATGTCAGCTTGGCATTAAATCTCTTCCAGTACTCTAGGAAGGTGACGGCCCAGATAGACATGAATATGCTGAAGAAGAGTGTCCCTGGCTGGTCAACCAGGACCCCAGCCTGTGGAGGGTAGAGGTCACATGAGATCCAATATCTACATGACTTTCAAATGTTACATCATGACCATTATCCTTTGTAATAGTGTCACCTCTCCCCCATTAAAAGGGCTAATCCCTCCTAGTACCAGTATAGTAATAAGTTTGCCAGGTCTCTTGAGAAAAGTCAGTGGGGAACTATGTGATTTATAAATTATATGACTGCTGTGGCGGTGAGAAAGTTAACCAGGCCAATAATAAAGGTATTATGCCCAGCTGGTTAACCCTAAACCGTGTTGGGACAGAAGGGGTTAACATGTATTGCAATCATCAGCCTATGTTTCCCCCTACACTATCTTTTTGTCCCTATTTTGCAGCTCTGAAGCTTGCTGCAGTTCAATCAATGAATGAAAATGTGCTAACTGTATTTGTGACAAGGGGGAGCTTCTAGCACTGAACCCATCGCTAAGTGAAGAAGCGTGCCTGTGAATAAGTGGCTGCTTTGAAGTATAGGTATTACTTCCTAAGCCGTAGACCTCTAAACCGCAAAGTCAATTGGATAAGTGGTTTGCGGTCTAGCTGAAGTGCCGTCTTGTCAAAATGTATCCAGCGGTCTTGTTATCCACTTGAGCTGAATTGTTGGTGTCTGTCTGTGGTTATCGATCAAAAGCCAGCACCGATACATTGTATGCCGGCTTGTAACCCAGACCAATTATAGGTCAAACCGCAACCCACATCACAGAGCCCATTCAATTAAGTGGATAACTTGCGCTAGGACAGAGCTAGCACTCTAATTTTTGGAGTGCAGTTAGTTACACGTGTACCATGAACATACATATGAATTTAAAATTTGTTGCACATGCAGAACATACATTTATAAACATATTGTATTTCAATGGTGTTTTAAATGCAAAGGCAGGAACCCCTTTCTGCCGGTCCAGCAATGCATCCATTAACATGCCCATAAGTTATGGATGATTGAGCTGAGGGATTTCTCATCTCTGGACTTCAAAGGGCACCCTGCTAAGATGGTGCCCCAGTGTCTAAGAGAAGTCCGGAGTTGAAAAGCCTCAGAGACCCTAGGTGTTAGGGTGGCCGGGATATTTGTAAGTGTCAGATACCGGTGCGAAGTATGGGCACTTCACACTTGGTAGCCAAACCCCAGACTTACTGTCGCCAGGTAAGAGGTTGGGCCCGGTATGCCAAGTAGCTCAGGTGTGAGGTTAGCACATGCTCTGTGCAAACCGAGAAGCAACGTCTTCCCTCTTTGTAAGGTACTGGCAAGTCTGGGATAGGTGGGGAAAATTATTCCCACGAGAGGATTAGGTGTATATGTTAGGTAAAGAACCCATAACCCTATAAAAATGCCTGCAGCCCAGTCCCAGTCAGATTCACCTAAGATCAACCAAGAAACGTCAGAGGTTTAGCATCAGCGGTTCCGGAGTGTGAGGGGATTGTAACCAAGGATTGTACCCCTCTTCCAGAATTCGTTTGAGCTAAGGATTCCCGAACGAATCCTGTAAGGACTTTACGAAAGAATTCCTTTTGGCGGAGATATAGGGCTGGCAAGTTGCGCCCCTAGCCTAGGACTGTCGCAGGACTCAAACAGCGCACCCACTTGCATGCGTGCAGTGCATGCCCAGAGACTTTGATTCGTTTTGTGGACATTTGATTTCGTTTCCCCATCCCAGTAAGTGTTTTATTTACTGTAATTGTGAATATTGTATGTTTGTCTTAAAAGGAAATAAATTACAATTTATTTTGCCCATCTTGTGTGCTCAATCCAGAATCCCGGTATTAAAGTGTTGGTAAGCCCTGGTCTACCGTGACAACTGCAACCTCAATTCTGGGGAGGGGTTTGGGGATAGAGCGCCCTGGGGAGGTGTTTGGGGATAGAGCGCCCTACCCAGAATTTTTTTAATGAAATAGAATATGAAATGGTGCAAATTGGAGTGAAATTTAGATAAAATTATGTAATGATCAGATGAATTATAATGAACATACCTGCAGTCATACAGGCCCATGGCGAGCGATACTGGTTGTAATGCTCCCTTCACAAAATTTCAAGATTGTTGCACCCCTCTTCATCCTCCCTCACCGCTTTTCCTCTCTCTCCCCATCATTCTCACCCACACCATCCTCCCTACCCTCCCTCACAGTCATTCTCACCCCCACAGGACAGCCACAGAACACACACACACACACACACAGACAAAAACAGACCAAATCCACACATACACACTTCACCTCTCCATGATGTTTCCTCCTCTCCTTTGCCCCACCCCAGGCTCCTAACAGCTCCTCCTGCATTGCCCAGCAGTAGCCAATCACGATGGAGGAAGCTGCCCAGCTCTCTCCTTGCTTAAGGAAATACCGCGGCTCCCGAGCAGGTCAGGTCACTATGTCCAGAGACGTAATACCGGACATATACATGCCCGGTATTACCTCATTATTTACTGGACAGAGTGCCCAAATACGGGACAATCCGGTTCAATACCCTATATATTAATGGCAGCGAGTTGTTTAAGGGCTAAAATCTGGGAAAGTGATGCTTTTTAAAAAAAAAAAATTTAAACTAAATTCTGACACCCACAGTGTAAGTATTTTTAAATAATTTTTCAAAGTTAGTTCATAAACACGGTGAGCGGAGACTTGGGAGAGGTTGGATTTCACCCGCTGCTCTCTTGTCTCATGTCCGTGTGTTCAACAAGAGTTTTGCAGGCAGAGCACCCCCCCCCATCTTGTCTCCATTCTCTTATTTTTTATAGGCTCTCTGGCAAGGGTGGTCTTAAAGGGAAACAAATAGGGGAACGGCAAACACTCCCCCATCCAGAGGCCCCAAAGAAATGAAACTTATTTTTAATTTCCAGAGAAACAAAAAGTAGCCAAGTCTTTACTTGTTGTACAGTTGGATAAGTGTAAGTAAGTTAATTAGATTGTTAAACGATTAATAGAACGGTTGTGTTTTTACGTCTAGATGGGATTGCATTTCTACATCCCGAGTCCCGCTTAACTAACCCCTCTGTATGTTACAGCATTGGAGCTGAACAGTGCTATTCAGGGAACCCCACCACTTACCGGTATCACTTCCTCTTTCTAAAGGGATTTAAATAGCCACCCAATAAGATCCCGCAACCGATGACGCTGGGACTTATTATTGGGATGTGGGAGGAAGGCAGAGGCCCTGGTTGTGCCCACACTGATATAGCCGTGACCCCTGATTAGCTCAGAAAGAGCGGGAGATTGCGCTTGTAGGGTTTTGCAAAAGCCCGCGAAGGAGGGGAGCACAGTTGGCGGGAGGGAGTCGATTCTTGACCCAGGAGCCCCGCGGGGAGCGTCATGGAGAGGAGGGGATAAAGGGAGGTGGTTGCGCGCACGTGAGTTAGAGCGTGTGGGAGAGGAGAGGAGACGGAGTGTTGGAGTAGGGGAGGTTAAGCCGCCCCGGCATAGGCTGTGTGCCCCAGGCCCAGTTTAGCCTTGAGTCACCGTAGAGACAAGCGGAGTTAGGGATCGCCCTAGAGAGGTTCCTGTTCACTACCATCTTTGTAATTGTATCGGGACTATCCTACTTGCCAGGAAGTCGGGGCTTGGACCCCGCGTGGTGTTACTATTGTCCGGGTGGGATCGCCCTGGACCAGAGAGAGAGAGAGAACGGGAGGAAGGCATCGATGTGCGGAGACCCTTTGTGAAGATCGTGGCAGATCCGAGTACTGGAGTGCTCGGCAGGTATTTCAGCAAGGGCCCCAACGGTACCATTCACTAATTCAAAACACAGTGGCTGCGCAGTCACCCACACACACATAGTGACTATCTGTTGAAGTAACGGGACGGTGTTGTTTGGGGAATTGGACACGGGTGGGATCACCCGGTGGCGGGTTCGGGGATTGTGGCGTCCGCCGTGGCGCATGAATGTGGTAGCGTCCGCCGAGGCGCAAGTCTGTGCTAAGCCCGCCGTGGCTTGTTATGTTGGGTGGATTCAGGGGATGTTATTGTGTGTACATATAACTGATCTTGACCTAAGAGTAAAGGAAGTTGGTTACCGTAATTGGCTGTGTGTCAGTAATTATTGCTTAGACGTCCTGCGAAGACCCACTCCCCCGCTGGCGGGAGCTGTCGCAGGTGGAGGCGCTGCACCAGTGATACTAATTGTGCATACCTCAGGCTCTCCGTGGCAGAGACTCAGACCCTGCGAGCCTACAGGTGATACAGCACAGAGTAGCGGCTTGCTAGCGATAGGAAGCAGGGCTACAATTGGAGGCACTGCTGAGATCTTAGACCTGGGGTGCCCCTCGAAAATAAATTGTTGCTACCATGGCCCTTCCTACCCGTCACGAGATACGCGACTGGGCCCGCCAAGTCCGCACGCCTACCCGTCGCGCCGTAGCCTTGGCCCGAGTGCCCATGGCCTTGCCTTTAGAGATTTTACAGACGGCTTTGCGACAACTCCCCGGCTTTGCCAAAGCTCGCTTGGTAGATGTACTTGTAGACCGCGACTCTAACTGGAATACCTTGCTTGTGGACTGTCGGCGCAACCTGTTAGCGCTCGAACCGGCCGTTCCCCAATGCCTGGCCCTGCCTGATGCCCCACCTGGCGGTAGTCTCTTTGTCTACCCCCTCCGAGACCCCCCCGTACGTCCGCTAGACGAAGACGACCCCACCCTTCCTTTTGCTTATTATGCAGAGAGCGATGCCGGTAGTTGCCTATCCGCCTCCAGTTACCCAGGGTCCAGCGCCTCTGCCGAGGCCGAAGTGCGTAGTAATATGCTGCGGAAACTCACGGACAAAATAGACCAGTTATCTGCCCCCCCTAGTCTACCGCCGCTGGTTGAAGCGCTTACAATAGCCACTCATGCCCAGAACTACCGGAAGCTAAAGGCCTTCTCGGGAACCCTCCCCGTACCTATCGGGGAAGACGGGATAGAAACCTGGAAGGAACATACTAGGGGCGTAATGGAGGAATGGTCGTGCACCGATGTGGTAAAACGGCAAAGACTCATGGAGTGCATGCGGCCCCCGGCGGCCACTCTGATCAGCATACACCGCGAGCATTATCCCGAGTTAACCTCCCGTTTAATGATTGAGTTTCTGGTAGAAGCATATAGCGCAAAAGAAGATGATGGGGCTTTATGGGCTAAGAACTATGCCGTAAATCAAAAAGAGGGGGAAGAACTGTCTGCCTATATACACCGAGTGCAAATGTCTCTTGGGCCGTTATTGCATCATAAACATGTGCTGCCCTCTCAGATGGATGAGTATCTACGTAAGCAGTACCTCCGCGGGTCTAGCCCTGTCCACCCCATAGCCAGTATGATTCATGATCACCTCACGCGGGGCCCTCCCCCTTCGTTCATCCAACTCCTGCAGCAGGTGAAAGAGCACGAGACGCATTTAATGTTGCACTCCACTCAAAAGCCGAAAAGCAACAGCAGTGCTAAACCCAAAGGGGCAGTTGACAAGAAGGAAGACCCCCCAGACAAGCAGGGCCCAGAAAAAAACCCTTATGCTGGACGGTCATCACCCCCACTCTATCGACGTGCGGGCCATCGAGATATGTCGTGCTACAAATGTGGGAAGAGGGGGCATATATCCTATGACTGTCGCCTGGGCGACTCTCGACGCCGAAGTCCTTCCCCCAAGAAGTTTCCGCCTCAAGCTATGGTGTGCGGGGTGTATGCGGCAGATAGCGATCAGGCCGTGACGCTCGCGGAAGGAGACGCAGCGGGTGGCGACAATAACCGGGTAGGACCGGTAGCGTTAATCCTGGTGCTCGTGGACGGGATCTACTCCTCCACGCTACTAGACACGGGATCCCAAGTCACCATCATCTATCGAGGGTTCTATGATCGGCATCTTCAAATGCGGCCGCTGCGGCCGGCTGAACACATCAAGGTGCGTGGGTTAAGCAATGACAACTACCCCATCGATGGCCTAGTGACTGTGGATCTAGAAATACTGTAACTCAACACGGGAAAAACTCACCCCATGAAGGTGGATGCCTTGGTGTGTCCAGAACCCCGGGATACCCCCAGGTACCCCATCATACTCGGCACCAATGCTGACATTGTGCAAGCAGTCATCCGGGCCTATCTACAGGAGACCAAAGAGCTCCCCATGTCCAGTCTACAGCTGCAATTGGTCCAAGCAGATCCAGCCCCACCCCCTTCATCTCCCGAAGACTATGGACTGCTGTTCTGAGGAAGGAGAGGTCTGACCCGCTTATTCCCAGGAGAAACGTAAAGCGTTCCCGCGTGATGTGCCTATGTCGAGTGGCTCGGTGAAGACCAACAGTTCTCGCTAGAAAGTACCCCTGAAGAGGATGTACGTCAAGGGTATTGGCTCATACCCGAATTTCGCCATTGGCGGGGACCCATTCCTCATCGGATTGATGTGATGGTACAGAACCTGTCGCCCTTCCCCCTGGCCATCGATGTGGGTCAGTGAATAGGGCGGATATATCCTGTCAGTTCGGTGGAAGAAGCCGTACAGGTGAATGCGAACCGGGTGGAGAGGACCGGTACGGCTCTAAACTTCGACTTCGGCTCGTCCGACTTGCCAGACACCTGGAAGAGACGGTTGCAGGTGCAGCTGGAGCAGAGACGATCCATGTTCTCTACGGGGGAGATGGATGTGGGGTGTAGCCGCAATGCCCAACACACCATTCGAATGACAGATGAGAAGCCGTTCCGGGAGCGTTCTCGCCGGCTCGCTCCCCGGGATGTGGAGGATGTGAGGGCCGCTATAAATGAAATGGAAGCCGCCGGGATTGTCAAGGAGTACCGCAGTCCCTATGCCTCACCCATAGTAGTCGTAAGAAAAAAAAATGGAACAGTGAAACTATGTGTGGATTATCGGAAGCTGAACAATCGGACGGTGCCGGACCAGTATAATCTCCCCCGCATAGAAGAGATTCTAGACACTTTACACGGGAGCCAGTGGTTCAGCGTACTGGACCTGCGGTCCGGGTATTAACAAGTCCCCATGAGCCCCGGGGATCAGGTGAAGACCGCTTTCGTTGCCCCCTTGGGTTTTTATCAATTCACCCATATGCCCCAAGGCATATGCGGAGCACCCGCTACCTTCCAACGGTTAATGGAGAAGACGCTGGGGGACCTCAACCCCCGAGAATGCCTGGTGTACCTAGATGATATCATCGTCTTCGGGAAAACCCTGGAAGAGCATGAGGTTCGTCTTCTGAAGGTACTAGATAGGTTGTCGCAGGAAGGTCTCAAACGCTCTCTGGACAAATGCCGTTTCTGCCAAACCTCCGTGACGTACGTAGGACACATAGTGTCTGGGGAAGGGATTGCCACTAATACCGCCAAGATAGAAGCTGTTGTCAACTGGCCCCGCCCGGAGAATGTGGGAGAGTTGCGCTCGTTCCTGGGATTTTGCGGCTATTATCGCAGATTTGTGGAGGGGTACTCTCGCAGGGCCAAAGCCCTCAACAGCCTACTCAGAATCTACCCAGTGGAGGCGAACTAGAAGTCCAATCCTGCCCGACTACCGTTCGGAGATAAATGGACTCCCGAGTGCGAACAGGCCTTCCACGACCTGAAACAGAGCCTGACAGCGGCCCCCGTCCTGGCCTATGCCAACCCCGACCAGCCCTACATTTTACATGTGGACGCCAGTCTGAGTGGTCTAGGCGCCGTGTTGCACAAGAAATATCCTGAGGGGCTGCGACCCGTTGCGTATATCAGCCGCAGTCTCACCGCTAGTGAACAGAATTATCCGGTGCATAAGCTCGAGTTTTTGGCGCTGAAGTGGGCTATTGTGGACAAACTGCGAGATTATCTGTATGGAGTCAAAGATTCGGAGGGTAGGGTAAAAACGTGGCATCGTAATCATCTGCTGCCTATCCCGCAACTAGAGGAGGGAGAATTGGAGTGGCCGGCCTCTCCGATGATGGAGAAGTGTCCTTAGAGGCCGACGTAGAGGGCGGCGAAAGTATGGAGGATCCGATAGAAGGGACCTCTCAAAGGGACCTTCCAACAGGAGCATCTCCCGAAGCAGCGTCGGGTAAAGAGCTCAGAAATCAATCACCCCCGGCAGTGGCGCCTGAAATCTCAATGTTAGACCCTCAGAGTCCGTGCTTCATCCCCAGTTCCGACCGATTCGAGAACACCAGCCCCTCAAGGGCAGAACCAAACACAACTGATTACGAACCTCACTCCCCACTAGGAGTGACTGCACCGGAATTGAGAAGGAGCCAGAGAAATGGACAACCTCCAATGAGGATGGCCTATGATCAGTTCGGGGCACCCCATTATGAGGCTAAACAGTGGTCTCGCAGCCGGGTTCAATCTGTTATCATTATGTTCAGTGAAATGTATACGTTTATATTGAGATCGATGTATTAGCATTTTTCATTATATAAAATGGTTATCGTTATTGTTGTCCAAGCGGGGTCGTTGGATTCCACAGGGGGGAGGATGTAGCCGTGACCCCTGATTAGCTCAGAAAGAGCGGGAGGTTGCGCTTGTAGGGTTTTGCAAAAGCCCGCGAAGGAGGGGAGCACAGTTGGCGGGAGGGAGTCGATCCTTGACCCAGCAGCCCCGCGGGGAGCGTCATGGAGAGGAGGGGATAAAGGGAGGTGGTTGCGCGTACGTGAGTTAGAGCGTGTGGGAGAGGAGAGGAGACGGAGTGTTGGAGTAGGGGAGGTTAAGCCGCCCCGGCGTAGGCTGTGTGCCCCAGGCCCAGTTTAGCCTTGAGTCACCATAGAGACAAGCGGAGTTAGGGATCGCCCTAGAGAGGTTCCTGTTCACTACCATCTTTGTAATTGTATCGGGACTATCCTATTTGGCAGGAAGTTGGGGCTCAGACCCCGCGTGGTGTTACTATTGTCCGGGTGGGATCGCCCTGGTCCAGAGAGAGAGAGAGAGAGAGAGAGAGAGAGAGAACGGGAGGAAGGCATCGACGTCCGGAGACCCTTTGTGAAGATCGTGGCAGATCCGAGAACTGGAGTGCTCGGCAGGTATTTCAGCAAGGGCCCCAACGGTACCATTCACTAATTCAAAACACAGTGGCTGCGCAGTCACCCACACACACATAGTGACTATCTGTTGAAGTAACGGGACGGTGTTGTTTGGGGAATTGGACACGGGGTGGGATCACCCGGTGGCGGGTTCGGGGATTGTGGCGTCCGCCGTGGCGCATGAATGTGGTAGTGTCCGCCGAGGCGCAAGTCTGTGCTAAGCCCGCCATGGCTTGTTATGTTGGGTGGATTCAGGGGATGTTATTGTGTGTACATATAACTGATCTTGGCCTAAGAGTAAAGGAAGTTGGTTACGGTAATTGGCTGTGTGTCAGTAATTATTGCTTAGACATCCTGCGAAGACCCACTCCCCCGCTGGCGGGATCTGTCGCAGGTGGAGGCACTGCACCAGCGATAGTAATTGCGCATACCCCAGGCTCTCCGTGGCAGAGACTCAGGCCCTGCGAGCCTACAGGTGATACAGCACATAGTAGCGGCTTGCTAGCGATAGGAAGCAGGGCTACACTGGTATAGAGGAGGGGGGGGGGGCGACACCCCCACCAGTACCCTCACCAAGATGGGTGTGGAAGGAAACCCTATGGGTGCCCCCCCACCATGAACGTGGAGTGGGGGAACTGAGTCCATTGGACCCACCATTGTAACATACTAATACCCCCCTTGGGTTGGGGGTATGAGATCTTTTTGAGTAACTGTAACCCAAGGCCTCCGAAGGGCGGGGGGGGGGGGCTCTCGGGACTGCTGGGTCTAGCAGTGGTCGGGTTCAGCGAGGGATTGATAGTAGGTAGGCTGTATTATCCCGGCAGCAGGTGGGAAGTGCGGTTGGGCACCTGGCCTAGCCACAGTCCTAAGGTGAGTGCTGCAAGCCCTCAAGGCGCAAGAAGGGAGTACTATTGCGGGGGAGCAGGCGGTGATTTCCGGTATGGCAGTCTGGGTTAGCTGCTGAGTGTGGGAATGGCTTGGAGCTTGGGGCCACGTAGTCGGGGGTTGCAAGCCCATCTTTAGCAGGGGTGGCATCAATATTGGCAACAGTGTTTGTGGGTGAAACGTGAGAGCAGGAGCGGCAGAGAAACAGATGCATGTTTTGAGGACGCATGCACGAGCCTTGCCAGCCCGGTGGGGCTGCATCTGCCAGTTGACATTAAAGAAAAGATTTGGACAGGGGATTACATGGATTTATTGTCTCTACTGCCAGGGTACAGAGAGGCGCTCACGAGGTCCACTAAGAAAGGGGAGGCCAAGAAAGAGGGAGAGGCGCTGTAACAGGGGAGTAATCCCTGTTCAAGTAATGTGCCTTTAATCTAGCAGTGTGGTGGTTAACTGCTGGTAGTCAATTAATAAACACCACCTGCCTGATTTAGATTGCTTACAAAAGCCTGTCTGTTGAGACAGGAAGTGACTCCTTAGCTCACTTATGAGCTGACCTTTGGAGACAGAGCAGGGGTTCTTGAGTCTCCCAGGAGAGACTGACCAAGAGAATACAGATCTCTGGAGCTGACCATGTCTTGAGCTCTGCCAGAAGACACAGCAGAGCTGATTTCAAGACACAGGGAAAACTACTAAACCTGAAGCTGACACACCCTGAGGGAAGGGAGCTGAACCAGGAACTGAGAAGATTTTCCCTCCAAGAAACAGATAAGACTTTCATTCTTAAGAGACTTCTTATATCTGCTTATTTCATGCTATGTGTTTGGGGCTGGGAGAAATGCTTGACTAAGGGAGCTGTGAATTAATTGCATAGTGTTTCACTAGAAATACTCCCAAGTGAATAGACGCTTTGTTCCCCCCCCCCCCCCCTGTGTTTGGATGGATTTCCTGATGAAAAGGAAAAGGCACAATAAAGCCTTATTATAATTTCACCTTATAAAAGTCTCCAATTGTGTACCTCTGTGAACGTCCGTCTACATATGGTGTCCGAAGTGGGATGAGAGGTGTCTTTGAAGTTAAAAAGGACCGGAGATTTTTATGTGAATTTTTTTATGCTTTTTGCCTACAAACAAGTCTGAGCAACTTAGAAAAAAAAAAACTCATGCAGCAGAGATCAGAGTTAAAGAGACTGCTGAAACAGCTAAACCTTATTTGCCTATCACAAAGTGTAATATGGTCATTGAAATAGGGGTTTTGCCTTCCAGCCATAGTCAGGGTTCAAGAAGTGAGTCAGCCCTTAAAAAGGGATAGGTGTTTGTTGTTTTCAAAAGTTTCGCTGAAGCAGTGAATACAGATGGTTACCCACGAGTGGTACTGATTTTGCAAATAAAGGTTGCCACACCGCATAGGGCTACCAGCTGTGAATGGAGTATATGCAAAAAACTGTGAAAATTGATACAAGACTGTGCTGAAGCAGGGGAATTTTTAGCAAACAAATGCTGAGTGTAAAATTGCCCTATAGGGGTAAAAGGGATTGCTGAACTGTGTAAAAGGTTTTTCAAAGTCAATTGCTGAGTGTTGAGTCACCCTGCCGGGAATGAAAGAAATAGTCCACTGCAAAGAATGTTTTTTTTTTCTGCAAGTAAAAAAAAGTCTGCCTATATATATCTTGGGAGCAAAACCCAAAGGATGAAGTGTGAATGCCATAATACCCAAAGATAAGACTGAAAATTACTGAACTCAGGCAGAAAACCAAATTCTGTTGCTGAAGCGGAGGGATTGCACCTAGCAAGTAAATGGTGTAAAGCAAACAGAAGTTTATTTTCCTAGCAACTACACATTCAGCATACCTAATGAGAGATTATACCTAGCAAGTAAATGGTGTAAAGCAAATAGACTTTTTTTTACCTAGCAACTGCACATCTTGTATACCTGATGAGAGAAAATGCATGCAGAGTACTGACTGCTGATATTAAAAAAAATTACCCAAGAAAGAAAAGTCTACAGAGATGCCTTTGAGAGCTACGACCTCTACAAGCAAAATATGCCCACCTGTAGGACTACCACAATTGGGGGTTCTAGCAAATACAGTGGCAACAGCTGCAATAGTGCCTCCTGAGGTCAGGAACAAAATTACACCTGATAGCCTAAAAATGGAGGACAAAATGAAGCGTTCTTGTAATGAACCCTACCCCACGGAAGAGTGGCCCTTCCAGTCCAATTAAGAGGAAGACATCTCTTACGGTGAACACGAACCGAGTCACACCCACAAAACACCCCAAGAATGGTGGGGGTGCCTGAACTCGGAACGAACAGAAAAGACCACTCCCTTTGATGACGAATATGATCAGCAGGAGACAGAGCGGGAGCAGTGGATCACCGAATATTTCCGTCAGCTATTACAGTTGCAAGAAAAGCTGGGTGGATCCAGTGACGCTGCTAAAATTTCAAATAAAGGAGACCCCAGTATTCCTGACGGGACGGAGTCATCCAAAACAAAAAGGCGGAAAAAGAAAAGCGGTTCTTCACTTACCGTAGAAGGAACAGACACGTCCGCAGATCCTGTGGAGGAAAAGGGGGACCGATTTGCCCTGCAGCCTAGAGAAAATTGAAAATTCGTTCCGCGGATAACCGAATATCCAGAGGGCCCAAGGCAGAAATCGTGTACCCCAAAGAAGTGTCTGTCCGGTGCCAACAGTGAGGAACCCTCAACCAGTCATCCCAGGGAAGCGGAGCCGGAACCAGTGAGTGACGATCCCTTGACCAGCCCTGAAGACGCCCAGAAAATTGCCAGGCGTGACTTTGATCTACTTCGAGAACAATTGAAACTTGAGAGAGCAGATAATGCTGAGTTACAGATGACGGTGCTCGCAATGTACTCTGAATCTGGGACGATCTCAAGACTGAGCAGGCTACTATTTCCGCCATGGATGAAAAGCAGAGCCAATCTGATAAAATGGTGGCTACGCTAAAGCGGAAGTATGAGGAGGCACTGAAGCAGATGACAGTCTTCCAGCAAGAGGTTCACACTCTTCGTATAGAGCTGAATGCCTCACAACAGGAGGTCAACAGTGTCCGGATAGAGGTGGACGTATCTCAGAAAGAGGTTCAGACACTCCGCAGAGCACTGGATGCCTCACATCATGAGACCAACAGCTGCCGCACAGACCTGGAAGTTTCCAGAAAGGAACTACACAGTCTCACTGAGGAGCTGGACATTGCTAAAGAAACTATTGCCAATCTTAATACAAATCTCCAAGTCTCCCAGAAGGAGCTTCAGACCCTCAACCTAGAGAAGGATGTCTCACGCCAGGAGACTGTCAGTCTCAAAGCAGATGTGCGTAAATGGAAGGAGGACTGCAAAGAGGCCCTGAATAGTACAGAGACTGAAAAAGGAGAACATTTAAGATTACAAAGAAAAAACGTAAAACTCAAAGAAGAAAATTTTAATTTGACAAACGACGTCAAGGAAAAAAATGAAAAGCTGCATGAGCTTAAAGAAATAAATAGACTTTTGGAAGGTGAGAAGTTTGAAGCAGAGCACCGACTGCTTCAAACGTACTGCGTACTGCGTACGCACCTCGAGAAGGCAGAAGAGAAGCAGCGAACTCTGGAGGATGACAATCTGCAGGCTGTAAAAGAAATTCAAGTGCTGCAGGAACGTCTGATGACCCAGTATGTCCCCACAAAGCAGCATGAGAAACTGAAGGCTACCCTGAGCATCACCAAAGCAACGCTAAAATCCAAGCCCAGAACCCAGGTGACGTGGCACAAAAGGGAGCACAAGAAGGTCCAGAAACTGAAAAAAGTAACTGTGACCCAAGCTAAGAAGTTCATAGTGCTTCACAATGCAATAAAAATGTGGAAGCAAGCTCAGAGAAAGCAAAGCATGCAGATAAATTCCCTGAGAAGAGACTTGCAAGACACACTCGAAAAACAGGGATCTCTCGCGGATGAGATTACAGTCCTACAAGGACAAGTATTGACCCTGACTAAGCGTCAGTATCCCACAGCCTCAAAAACCCATGAAGACAAGGGTACAGTGAGAGCTGGGAATACCGCTCATCTGAAAGACAAGGTTGCAAAATTTGAACCACCTAAACAAGCACTAGCAAAACCTTCAGCCACTCAGCAGGCAACAAAGGAAGGTACACGTGCTGAATTAAAACCAGAAGAATCCTTAGCTGATGAAGCTGAAAAGATGGGACATTCTCTGGAAGTGGCTGTGGAATTGCAACTTAACCCCAAAGAGGCTGAACTAGCAACCCAATTGAGTGGGAAAATGGCAGAGAGACAGCTTCAAGAGCGGAAAACTTAAAGGGCTGTTTTTAAACGCTCTGCAACTGCTGCCATACAGTATGCCTACAATAAGACGAGCACCCGACGCGAGGGAAATCTCATGACCGCGCACGTAGAAAAAAAGACTATACTTGGAAAAAGTCCTCCTCGAGCGACTGAGGGGTGCTGATCTCAAGCACCTTCAGGAGGAGACACTAAAACTGGAGAAAGGGCTCCAATCCCAGCAGGACTGAGCGTTCTCTTCCTCCATCCACTCTCATTCAAGTCACAGAGATATCTAGAATGAGAGTGGAAGGATGGGCTTTGGCCGTGGCAAGCCCGAGCTTCCCACAAACAGGGGAGGTATGTAACAGGGGAGTAATCCCTGTTCTAGTAATGTGCCTTTAAACTGGACAGAATGACGGAATCACGATTTCCTGATCCATATGGAACTGTGATACAACCTTTGGCAAGAATTGATGCACTGGTCTGAGAACTGCCTTGTCTTGGTGCACGACTAGGAATGCTTCCTTAGCTGATAGTGCCTGTAGTTCTCCCACTCTCCTTGCTGAGGTGATTGCAATCAAGAACGCCATCTTCCACGATAACCATCTCAAACCTATCTCTTGTATAGGTTCGAAAGGAGGTGCCATTAATACATCCAATAATAGGGACAGGTCCCATGTCGGTACTCGGTTTTTAATTTGAGGTCTTAGTCTTTTAACTGCCTGCAAGAACCGGATGATTAATCTTTCCATTGCCAGATTTCTCTCCAATAAGGCTGATAGTGCAGACACCTGTACTTTCAGAGAGCTGAGGCTGAGACCTTTCTCAAATTCCTTTTGCAAGAACTCCACTATTGACACAATTCTTGGTGAGAAGAAATTTTGTTTTTCTTTTGAGCACCAATCCCGGAAACAAAGCCAGATTCTATGGTACACTTTTGATGTGGATCCCTTTCTTGCGTGTAATAGGGTCTGGATTGTCTTGTCTGAACAACCTTTCAAACTCAATGTTTCCCGCTCAATCGCCATGCCGTCAAGGCCCATTGTTTGGCGTTTGGATGGCATATTGGTCCCTGTCGCATAAGTTCTTTGCGATCTGGCATGTGCCATTGTGTATCCACTGCCATATTTACCAAATGTGTGAACCAAGGCCTTCTTGGCCAGAATGGTGCTACCAATATCACTTCCGCTTGGTCTTCCCTGATTGCTTTCGAAATTACGGGAATTGGGGGAAACATGTATGCCAACTTGAAATCCCATTTGAAGCTGAGCGCATCTGCGCTTTTACGCTTGGATGAAAACGCCTTGCACAGTAGTTCTTAACATTGCGGTTCTGGTGTGTCACCATGAGATCTATGTCTGGCTGACCCCATCGCTCTATCAGCTCTTGAAACACCTGTGGGTCTAATGCCCATTCTCCTGGGTGTATAATGTTGCGACTAAGGCCTCGGGCATGGTCAGCGCTTAGGCGCTGACCCGTGCCGAGGCGCGCTGCTGCTCGGCACTGAGCCCCTGCAGCCGCAATGAGAGCGGCTTTAGCAGGGGCTCGCGCACGCTTCCGCACGCTTGCGTCTAACCGAGTCTTCAGATTTGGCGCTCGCCGGAGCGCAGGGCCGGTAACGTGAGCGGTTCGCCCAATGAGGGCGAACCAGCTCCGTGACGTCACTGGCCCGCCCCCGACATGCCCCCTGATGGTGCACTGTCTAAGGCCAGGGACAGCACCGCTTTCCATGAGCCTCAGCGCGCCTCCGCACTGAGGAAATCACTATGTCCCAGGCCTTAGAAAGTCTGCTGTGACATTTTCCAGTCCTGGGATGTGTACGGCTGTAATTTCTGATAAGTGGCCCTCTGCCCAAGAGAGGATTTCTGCTGTGAGATTCATCAGCTTTCTGCTCCTGGTTCCCCCTTGTTTGGCTATATACTTTACAACCGACCGGTTGTCTGACTTTATCTTTATATTGCCATCTTTTTTTGGTCTTGGAAAGCTTCCAGGGCCCTTTGTACTGCTTTTAGTTCCAGCAGATTTGATGGAAGATGCTGTTCCTGGTTTGTCCAGGTTCCTTGCACCAGTGTTTCTCCCATTTGGGCACCCCAACCTGCGTTGCTCGCATCTGTTGTGATTCTTTCCCACTGTACTGGGTGTAGTGTCCGTCCTTTCCCCAGATTTCGGGTATCTTCCCACCACTTTAACTCCTCTTTTGTGCGTGGGTGTAACAAGATTCTTTGTCTTGTATTCTTGTGGTTCCCGTTCCATTGTTGTAAAAAATTGTTTTGTAACGGTCTCATATGGAGCACTGCCCATTTTATGACACTTAGTGTTGAAGCCAATTTCCCTAGAAGTTTCATGCATTCTTCTCCTGAAGTTCTGGTTGCTTTCCTGAGCTTCTTCGCTTGTAGTCCTATGTCTTGCCTCCTTGTGTCTGGCAACCTCACCTCTCCTTTTGCCGTGTTGAATTCCACCCCCAAAAACTTTAGCAGTTGAGTGGGTACTAGGTCTCTGTTTATTAACGAACCGTGTTGTTCTAAGAAGGTTATGACCATCTCCAGGTCTTGTTCTAGTTTCTCCTGACTTTTTGACTTTACAAAGATGTCGTCCAGGTATGGGTATATTTCTACCCCTCTTTTTCTCATTTCTGCCACTAATGGGGCTAGAACTTTTGTAAATGTCCTTGGGGAGGTCGCCAGACCGAATGGCAGTGCTGTGTACTGATAATGATGTTGGTTCACTGCGAACCTTAGGCATCTTTGGTGTCTCCTTGATACGGGCACGTGTAGATAAGCGTCCCTTAAGTCTATCGTTACCATCCAGTCTCCTGGTTGTACCTCCTGAATGATCAGCTTCAAAGACACCATCTTGAATGTTCTTATTTTTAAGAATGAGTTTACCTTTCTTAGGTCTAGGATTGCTCTGTAATCTCCTGAAGACTTTTGTACTAGAAATATTCTGGAATAAATTCCACCTCCTCTGTCTTCATGAGGTACCTTTGTTATCACTTCTGCTTGTAGTAACTTTTATAAAACTGAATTCATTTGTCTTCTTTTTGCCTTGGACTATACCCTTGTTGTTAGGCATAAATTTCTTCTTGGCATTTCTTTGAACTCTATGCTGTATCCCCGACGAATGGTTTCCAATACCCATTTGTCCTATATTGTTTGGGCCCATGTTGCAGAAAACTGCGTCAGGCTTCCTCCCACTGGCAACTGCTGGGCCCTTTGACCTTCATGCAAATTTGTTCTTGGCAAATGAACCTCTTCCTCTGGCGCCTCGAAAAAGCCGATTCTGACCGCCTCTCTATGCTGTTTGCTTTGAAAACGATCTGCCAGGTCTATATGTTTTTGCCTCCTTGTACTGATTTCTATCAGACTTCTGAAAATCGAATCTTCTGTTCCTGTTTTCTTGGGGCAAAAAACTACTCTTACCTCCTGATGCTTTCGTTATTATAGCATCCAACTTATTGACAAAAAGGAATTCTCCTTCAAAGGGTAATCCACATAAGCTATTCTTTGACGCTGAGTCCGCCATCCATTGTCTCAGCCATAACGCCCTTCTTGCTGACACTGCTAAGGCCATAGATTTTAATGCTAATCTGACCGCATCTAAAGAAGCTTCCGCTATGTAGTCTGTCGCCCATTTTACCTCCGACAGCGCCTTTAGGATAGAACTTCTTTTTACACTTTTGTCTAGTGCCTCCTCTATGTTGGCGATCCAGACACGCATTGCCCTTGCCGCCGATGTAGTTGCTATGGCTGGCTTACAGGCTGTTCCCGCTGTGACGTATGCCTTTTTTAATACGTAATCCATTTTCCTATCCATAGTGTCCTTCAAGGTTGCAGATTCTTCTATTGGAATTGTAGTCTTCCTTGCTATTCTGGATATAGTAGCATCCACCTTTGGGCTGGCTTCCCAAAATTTGACATCTTCCTGTGGAAACGGATACATTTTCCCAAATCTTTTTGGTATATATACTTTGGCGTCTGGCCGAGCCAGTTCTGATTGAATAAGGTCCTTGATCACCTGATGTACAGGAAAAACTCTACCTTTCTTCTGTCTTGACCCAAACAGTCTATCTTTCCTGTGGGTCAATTCTTCAGTATCTTCCAATTCTAAAGCCTGTCTCATGGCTTTGATGAGTGGGTCCACCATTTCTACAGTACCGACACACTTTATTCTCGCTCGGCTAGTCCCGCGAATTCGGGTATACCCGGGTGTATTCAGGTTTGTGATCGTTTTCTGCCCGAGTGCATTGCGTTATTTTTCCGGCAGGGATTTAAGCATTTTATTCCGGCTGGCTGCAATACTGCAATGCCGTGTAAATACACATGGGGGCGCTTGCGAGCTGTTCTCTTTGAAGCCGTCCCCTATAATGAATTGTAATGCTGTATATACACTGGCGACACACTTTATTCGAGCTTGGCTAGTCCCACGAATTCGGGTATACCCGGGTGTATTGAGGTTTGTGACTGTTTTCTGCCCGAGTACATTGAGTTATTTTCCAAGCAGGGATTGAAGCATTTTATTCCCGCTGGCTGCAATACTGCACAGTATATATATATAAACTGCATTACAATTCATGAATTTATGCCATCTGGTAGACACGCGAAGCATTGCAGCCTATTAAAGCCTAATCATTATCATTTAACAGATCAGCCGCCCATCAGCCAGGCATGAACCCAGGCTGGGAAGGCAAATGCAACGGGGCTTGTCAGAGGTTAGGAGTGGCGCATTCCAGGTATCTGCCAGGTACATACCGGGTATTTGCTCGAATAAAGTGTGTCGGTGCAGTATACGGTATATATATATATATATATATACTGTATAACAACAACCCCTATAAGCCCTAACATACAGTACTGTACACATACAGTACTGTATATGCACATACATAAATGATACTACCTTATTGGCGGCGGGGGCGAGATGTGTTTGCAGCAGAGAGAGATCCGCTGCTCTCTCTCTGCGCAAACATCGGCACATTAAAAATTATTTTAAATACATTTTTATTGATAGCGTAGATGTGCAGGGGGTCTCCGGAGCTGAACCGCTGAAGCACCGTTGGGGCTAATACCCCATTCACCCACCCCCGCTACCCACAATAAAAAAAATACACACACAGCAGCCGCCAAAAAATAAATAAATAAATCTAAATAAATAAATAAATAAATGACAATAAATACATTTGAAATACATTTTTATTGATAGTGTACATGTGCATGGGGTCTCCGGAGCTGAACCGCGTTGGTTTCAGGTCTGGGGACCCCCTGCTCCCCGAGATACAGCCCCCTTTAGGGGGTGCCGGTATCCCTCTGCTTGGTTTAAAGGGCCCGATTACGTGATCGCGGCCTGTAAACCAAGCAGAGCAGAGGGATACCGGCACCCCCTAAAGGGGCCTGTATCTCGGGGAGCAGGGGGTCCCCAGACCTGAAACCAGTGCGGTTCTGCGGGGAAGGGGGATGGGGAGTGGGGGGGTAGGAATCGCACATGGGATTACACAGGGCATTGATAGCTCCATGCAGGATCCAAACCTCGGCTTGTGACCCCGGGAGCAGAGAAGCGTTCTCGTGTGGTAACGGGGGAAGGGAGCAGCGCTGATTGAGACGACCCTAGGGAGCGATTCATGATAGCGAACGGAGCCCTGTACACCTGGTTCCTGGTGATCGTGTCTGGCAGTCCTGAAGGAGTCCACGGAGACTTGTTCCAGTATCCAGAACCGGATGGTGGTGATAAATTCACAAACTGCTTTTTATATATTTTAATCTTGTGAGTGCGATTCCTACCCCCCCACTCCCCATCCCCCTTCCCTTATTTTTAATAAATGTCATGCAGTATTATGCTATGGGGCGTGCGCTCTCTCTCTTTTTCTGTTTTTAGATATCTGTGGAGTTGGTTTACCCCGTGTGAGAGCAGCCCAAGACCTCTTTATCTACATCGAATACCTATCATTATGGACTAATTATTGAAGGACTGGTTGGACTTTTTATTATTTTTTCTGTTTCTTTTTTCAGCACGTTTATGCACTGTTATTATATTGATATTGGTTGTGTTTAAATAGAATTTAATAGGTTATACAATTTAAAGATATATATATTTTTTATAATTCATACACTTTACACGAATCATCTATTGATGGAACTATACAGTAGTTTAATCATTTCACCATTTATCACAGTACTGTTTTTTGGTGCTACAATTTTTTGTTTTTTTTATATAGATAGATAGATAGATACAGTATACAGTATATATACACACAGATGATGAACCAATATACAAATACATGTAGAATGGTTATCAAAATCATACTGTCCTACAAATAACGCTTCTCTATACAGACAATAATAATAATCCATTTAATAATCCTAACTGATCTTACAATACTGTATAAAACATAACATTCCAATCCACACAGTACATTGCATTTACATTGTATAAATGATGCATAAAATCTATGCACCATATACATTCTGCAAATGAATGTTAACAATATAATTGCAAGCTACTCTACCAGTAAATACGAACACTTCCAAACAAGTCAACTATTTTAACCAATCAAGTAAACAAAAATCAATATATACTGTAAGTACCAACCAGAAAACACAATTTAAAACCAAAGCTAACCCTTACAATACCAAGGATTACATCTATCTAATTGTAAAAAACCTTATACATTATACACAGCATTGCAATAAACAACATACATGATGAACAATACAGTACATTCCCCGTATCTCCCTGCCTTCAGTGTAATCTGTTTAAAGTCCCCTCCCCCCTAATGTTTCTGTTAAACAGATTACACTGAAGGCAGAGAGATTTAAAGGCCTAAAGCCCCCTCCCCCCTAATGTTTCTGTTAAACAGATTACACTGAAGGCAGAGAGATTTAAAGGCCTAAAGCCCCCTCCCCCCTAATGTTTCTGTTAAACAGATTACACTGAAGGCAGAGAGATGTTTCTGTTACCAGTAAATCTCCCTCCCTGCATTGCTGTCAATGCAGTGTATGTAAATGTGGGGAGGGGGGACGGGACCCAATGTGCATACTGTGAGGTCTAACCACCCTCACCCCCTACCCACATACCGTTACCCCCCCCCCCATCCTGGCCATGGCCCCTCCGCTTCTGCAAAACAGACACAAAAATAAAAACATACAAAGTAATGTCCCCTAACCCCTTAATCACCATAGCGGTTATTAACCGCTACAGTCATGAAGGGGTTAACCCACCCTCACCCACCACTCGGGATGCCTACATACCCTCCCACACTAACCCCCCCCCCCCCGTGAGGCCTAACCACCCAGTCAGTACCCACAAGGGAGGCCTACCCACATACCGTTGGGGAAACACCCCACCCCCAGTACCCGCAATAAAAACAGTACAATGACCCACAATAAACAGCATTATATTTATTAAATACATTACCCACCCCCTGTGCCCCCCCCATAAATACAAGATTTATCCTTTTACATACAGGGTTCATAACGCAGCCCCACGCTAGTCCCCGGTGGGCTGGCAGGGCACCTGGACAGACCTACAGTTTACCAGCAGCCCTTTTTACACAGGTTCTGGAGGCCTGCTGGTGGATCCTGCCAGCACCATGGCCCCCAGGTGGTCTCCTTGGGTCACCATGAGCCACAATTGGGTCTCCACGGTAGGCCCAAGGATGTCTGGGAGCCCCGGGTCAAACCCACAGGTGTCTGCGGGGCCTCTGGTGGTTCCCTCGGGGATCTGTGGAACTCACGGGTGCTCACTACGGGTCCGCGGTGCCCCCACAGAAGTGGGACCACACATCGTCATCCCCGCAGACTACGGGTCCGCGGTGCCCACACAGAAGTGGGACCACACATCATCATCCCCGCATGTGTCACCCGTGGAACCACCAGCCTGATACCCTTGGGATACCCGAGAATACCCGAGGTGGTCTCCAGAGGTCCCACGCAGAACCACGGAAGTAACCCTGAATGTAAAAAAAATAAACCTGGCCTATACATTCAATACATACACCCTCCCCCCAACACCTACAGTACAATAATGTGCAAAATAACTATTATCCAGATATGGATAATAGATTAATTGCCCATTATTAAAAACATTAACTAGCATATACAAATAAATAAAGTACTACTGACCTCATCAATACGAAGTGTCCGTCGCCAGCTCCTTCCTTCCTTCTCTTGCCCACACAAGACATAGCCAATACCAAGCCAATACATTGCAAGTACATTCAGATATCAATTAACCCCTTAAACACCTTATCGGATAATAACCGCAAAGGTAATTAAGGGGTTAAGCCACACAGGCACGATACCCACCCTTCACCCATGAATTTGTACTGTGGCTTCATCATGCAACTATATATATATATACTGTATATATATATACATACAGAGAGACAGAGAGAAAGAGAGAGAGAGAGAGATATATACAGTATATATATATACACACACGTTATATACACACCCATGATAAACCAATATACAGTACAAATAAATGTAGAAGGGTTATCAAAAGCATACTGCCCTACAACCAAACACTTCTCCATACAGACACTACATTAAAATCAATTTCCTTTAAAAATCCTAACTGATCTCACAATCTACTGTATATGATCACAAACCAATGAAAAACCTCACATTCCAATATATATGATGCATAAAATCTATGCACCATATACATTCTGCAAATGAATCAACCAAGTAAAAAAAAATCAAAAGCCAATACATTGCAATTACATTCAGATATCAATTAACCCCTTAAACACCTGATCAGATAATAACCGCAAAGGTGATTAAGGGGTTAAGCCACACAGGCCCGATACCCACCCTCACCCATGAATTTGTACAGTGGCTTCATCATGCAACTATATATATTGTGACAGAAACCAGGGGATGGTAATAAATTCCATATATAGGGCTAACAGGATACTGAACAGTTTCTATCCTGTCTGGCCTGGGAGTGCAGCCTTATAATACATGCACTCCATCCCACAGTTTGGCAAGCGCTGGAACTGAGGGATGAGAGATCCAGACCATAGTTTGTCTGGCTGCCTGATTTCTGTCACCTATCATGCTAATTAGAAATCAGGTATGTAAGACTGATTTCCTGGTTGCTCTTGTCTCTTCTCCAGAGCCTGGAAGGCTGCTGAACACAGTGGGGAGAAGCCTCTTCCCCACACAGGTTCAATCGTTCTGTTCATTTTGCTAAGTCTGCAAAAGTACCTTGTTTTGTTGTTGGAAAGTGGAAAAGCCACTTCCACCCTGAGTTAGGGAAATCTAAGTTAAGTTATCGCTCAGGTGAGCAGCTTTTGTTTTGATGTGTTTTGTTGTATGCACTGTGGCAGTCTCAGTGCCTGGGACTGAATAAACCAGGCCCAGCCTGTTTAAAGGAACAGTACGTGACGCCTCCTCATTTTAACCTACCCTAAAAGACCGTGTTCTAACCGTCCCGGACAAGCGGCGGAGCCCCGGAGTAAGCTGTTTGTCACATATGGTGGAGAATGCGGGCAGAACACTAAAAGGTCTGGGGGTTAAAGAACTTTAAAGAAAAAAAAAAAAAAAAAAAAAAAATTTCTCTCTCTCCAAACAAGATGGAAGACGGGGTGAGTGCGCTGGTACGCAATGTCGCTGTCCAGAAAGACGCGAATGAAGCTCAGCAACAGGCGAGTGAAACCCAGCGACAGCTGTTAATAGCCCAGCAAGAGACTAATACAAACCAGCAAGAGACAAACCGCTTGCTGAGAGAGGAGCAACAGCGGTTCGCTCAGGGCTTACAGCAGGAACTCGAGATCCTGAGGGAGACTATCAGTAACCTTCCACTGGCAGCGGCAGCCCCAGTTCCGAAAATGACCAGGGCAAGCCACTATCTTCAGAAGATGGGACCCTCGGATGATGTGGAAGCCTATCTTCTCACGTTTGAACGCACGGCACAGAGAGATGGATGGCCAGAAGCTGAGTGGGCTGGTCTAATCGCACCCTTCCTAAGCGGCGAACCCCAGAAGGCTTACTTTGATCTAGAGCCAGCCGAAGCTAACGTCTATGCAAAATTGAAGTTCGAGATCCTCGCCCGCCTCGGCGTAACCACGGCTGTTCGCGCCCAAAGGTTTCACGCATGGTCCTTCACGATGGATAAAGCCACCCGAAGCCAGATGTATGACCTCATCCACCTCGCCCGGAAGTGGCTACAACCCGAGATCAACTCAGCAAGCCACATCGTGGAACGGTTGGTCATGGACCAGTTCTTGAGGAAACTTCCCTCTGCCTTACGCCGTTGGGTCAGTCGGAGTGACCCCCACAATGCGGATGAGCTTGTGGCCCTCGTAGAAAGGTACAATGCAGCAGAAGAGCACCCGCAACCCACAGTCGTGGAGCAACCCCACTTCCCGAGGTTCCAGGACTCTTCCAGAGACGGTAAAAGGGTACCGGGGTTAAGGGGAGCTGAGGAGCGGCGACCACCTTCACGCAGCACCAGCAACAGTGGTTCGCACACTAAGGGCAATAGCCAACATGGGGAGCCGGGAAAAGGCTCTAAGTGGGACACAGACTATGTACCTAAATGTGTAAATTGTCATGAGAGGGGCCACACAGCAAAAATCTGCCCACTAAATGATGAGCCCATGCAATGCAACAGCGTGGAACCTTATTCGCTGTTGTCCCAATGTATGCGCCCTAGCCCAGAGGACCCCTTGAATAACCATCTGTGGGCATTTGTAAAGGTTAATGGTAAGAGGGTTCGGGCACTTCTGGACTCTGGGAGCATGGTCACACTAGTGTCCGAATACCTCTTGCCCATTAAGAAGAAACAGGGAAACAGTTCACAAAGAATGGCAATTTGTTGTATACATGGGGATAATCATGAATATTCCACTGTTGATGTTTTTTTTGAAACAGAGTTTGGTTCTTTAGATTTCAAGGTGGGTATTGTACCCAAACTGGCACATGATGTGTTAATAGGGACCGACTTTCCCCATTTTCTAAAAATGTGGTCCCCCGCTCAGAATAGCGCCCAGAGTTCAATAGCGGACCATAACGAAGTATTAGAAGAAATAAATCCTTTCTCGTTTTCAGAAATGGAGGTTGACGAGGGCCCAAATAAGAAGGGGGAAAAGGAGGAGTGCTGTAAAATTCCCTTCCCCATCACTACTTTGGTAGGGAATACCCCAAATCAAGATGTTGATCAGACACTTACCACCCCAGAACCGGATAAGACCCTCGCTGACCTAGAGGTCAGTCCTGGGAGTTTTAAGAAGGCCCAGTGGGAGGACCCCACGTTAGCGGTAGCAAGGGGAAATATACGGGACCTGAATAGTACTCCTGGCCAACCAGATAGGTCACTTGCTTATCCCTACTTCGAGGTAGAGAACGACCTAGTATATCGGGTTGATAAAAGGAAATCAGTTACAACTAAACAATTGTTGGTACCACGGACATTCCGTAACGTAGTATTACACCTCGCACATAGTCATCCATTGGGGGGACACCTAGGGGTGGAAAAGACAAAGGAAAAGGTTCTCTGAAGCCTCTATTGGCCTGGGGTTCTGGCAGAAATTACGAATTATTGTTCCTCATGCCCAGCATGTCAGATCACCGCCCCGTTCAAGGCGTACCGCAGCCCATTGGTACCCCTTCCCATAATAGAGGTACCATTTGACCGGATTGCTATGGATCTAGTAGGACCCCTAATAAAGTCTGCTAGGGGACATCAGCATATATTGGTAATATTAGATTATGCTACCCGATATCCGGAGGCAGTTCCCCTACGTAGCACCTCTGCCAAAAACATAGCAAAAGAGTTGGTAGTTCTGTTTTCCCGGGTTGGAATTCCTAAAGAGATTCTATCTGACCAGGGAACACCATTTATGTCCCAAGTAACAAAAGAGTTATGTAAACTCCTAAAAATCAAGCATCTCAGAACCTCAGTCTATCATCCACAAACAGATGGTTTAGTGGAAAGGTTCAATAAAACCTTAAAGAGCATGTTACGCCGGGCGGTCGATAAAGATGGGAAAAACTGGGATTGTTTGTTACCGTACCTGTTATTTGCCATTAGGGAAGTTCCCCAATCATCCACAGGCTTCTCCCCGTTTGAACTATTGTATGGCCGACACCCAAGGGGCTTACTGGATATAGCCAAAGAGACTTGGGAACACGAGGTTACCCCTTACAGAAGTGTAATAGAGCATGTTGCCCAGATGCAGGACCATATTGCTGCAGTCCTACCCATAGTGAGGGAACACATGGAGAAAGCTCAAGAAGCACAGAGGAATACGTATAATAAGGGTGCTAGGGTCAGAATTTTTTTTCCAGGTGATAGGGTACTAGTTCTGGTTCCCACCGTGGAAAGTAAATTCCTTGCTAAATGGCATGGGCCATATGAGGTCTTGGAAAGAGTGGGAGAAGTAAATTATAAGGTAAGACAGCCAGGTAGGAGGAAACCTGAGCAAATTTACCATATAAACCTACTCAAGCCCTGGAAAGATAGAGAAGTCTTGTCAACCCTAGTAACCCCAGGTCCGTCAGAGAGTCAAGAAACTGACCCAGAGGTTAGCATAGCTGAAACCCTGTCCGTTCATCAGAAACAAGAGGTTCAGAATTTAGTGAGAAGAAACAAAGAAATCTTCTCTACACAGCCAGGTAGAACTAGCGTAATTGAACATGACCTAGTCTCTGAACGGGGGTCCGAGTTAACCTTAAACCGTACCGAATCCCAGAGGCCAAAAGAGAGGCTATAAGTTTAGAGGTTAAAAAAATGCTAAAACTAGGCGTAATTGAGGAATCCCAAAGTGGGTGGAACAGCCCTATAGTCTTAGTCCCAAAGCCAGATGGTACAACAAGGTTTTGTAATGACTACCGGAAACTAAACGCGGTGTCAAAATTTGATACTTATCCTATGCCCAGGGTAGATGAACTTGTAGAGAGACTGGGCAAAGCCCGATATCTCACAACCCTAGACCTAACAAAAGGGTACTGGCAGGTTCCCCTCACAGAAAGGGCAAAAGAAAAGACAGCCTTCTCAACCCCAGATGGCCTCTTTCAGTATAGGGTGCTGCCTTTTGGCTTACATGGAGCTCCCGCCACATTCCAAAGAATGATGGATACAATTTTAAAACCACATGCTCGGTATGCTGCTGCCTACCTGGATGATGTGGTAATCCATAGTGAAGATTGGCAATCCCACCTTCCAAAGGTCCAAGCTGTGCTCGACGCAGTTCGGTCTGCTGGACTAACTGCTAACCCCGCTAAATGCACCATTGGTCTGGAGGAGGCCAAGTATCTGGGGTATTCTATTGGCAGAGGTTTACTCAAACCCCAAACACTCAAAGTGGAGGCGATACAAGGTTGGCCAAGGCCAGTTACAAAAAAACAAGTAAGGACCTTTTTGGGGTTAATTGGGTACTATAGAAGGTTTATTCCCAATTTTGCAACTAAGGCAACCCCACTAACCGACCTCACAAAAGCAAGAGGACCGCTTATGGTAAAGTGGTCCCCCGAAACCGAACAGGCCTTTAGAAGCCTGAAAGAAGCTCTCTGTGCCCAACCAGTGTTGGTCACACCTGACTTCTCCAAAGAGTTCGTAATCCAAACCGACGCATCTGAGGTAGGGCTGGGGGCGGTACTCTCCCAGGAGTCTCAAGGTGAGGAACACCCCATCCTTTATTTAAGTAGGAAACTAAATCCCCAGGAGAAGAATTACTCCATAGTAGAGAAAGAGTGTCTCGCAATAAAGTGGGCTGTAGAGACACTCAAATACTACCTGTTGGGGAGAAAATTCCGGTTGGTCACAGATCATGCACCCCTTACCTGGATGTGTCAAAACAGGGAGAAGAATGCTAGAGTGACCAGGTGGTTCCTAAGCCTACAACCCTTTAAATTTTCTGTGGAACACAGGTCAGGGCACAAACATGGCAATGCTGACGGGTTGTCAAGGATGCACTCCCTAATATCCATGGTCGCTCATCCCTCGGGGTCTGAGCTGGGGGGGAGGATATGCTCGGTATGCTGCTGCCTACCTGGATGATGTGGTAATCCATAGTGAAGATTGGCAATCCCACCTTCCAAAGGTCCAAGCTGTGCTCGACGCAGTTCGGTCTGCTGGACTAACTGCTAACCCCGCTAAATGCACCATTGGTCTGGAGGAGGCCAAGTATCTGGGGTATTCTATTGGCAGAGGTTTACTCAAACCCCAAACACTCAAAGTGGAGGCGATACAAGGTTGGCCAAGGCCAGTTACAAAAAAACAAGTAAGGACCTTTTTGGGGTTAATTGGGTACTATAGAAGGTTTATTCCCAATTTTGCAACTAAGGCAACCCCACTAACCGACCTCACAAAAGCAAGAGGACCGCTTATGGTAAAGTGGTCCCCCGAAACCGAACAGGCCTTTAGAAGCCTGAAAGAAGCTCTCTGTGCCCAACCAGTGTTGGTCACACCTGACTTCTCCAAAGAGTTCGTAATCCAAACCGACGCATCTGAGGTAGGGCTGGGGGCGGTACTCTCCCAGGAGTCTCAAGGTGAGGAACACCCCATCCTTTATTTAAGTAGGAAACTAAATCCCCAGGAGAAGAATTACTCCATAGTAGAGAAAGAGTGTCTCGCAATAAAGTGGGCTGTAGAGACGCTCAAATACTACCTGTTGGGGAGAAAATTCCGGTTGGTCACAGATCATGCACCCCTTACCTGGATGTGTCAAAACAGGGAGAAGAATGCTAGAGTGACCAGGTGGTTCCTAAGCCTACAACCCTTTAAATTTTCTGTGGAACACAGGTCAGGGCACAAACATGGCAATGCTGACGGGTTGTCAAGGATGCACTCCCTAATATCCATGGTCGCTCATCCCTCGGGGTCTGAGCTGGGGGGGAGGATATGTGACAGAAACCAGGGGATGGTAATAAATTCCATATATAGGGCTCCCAGGATACTGAACAGTTTCTATCCTGTCTGGCCTGGGAGTGCAGCCTTATAATACATGCACTCCATCCCACAGTTTGGCAAGCGCTGGAACTGAGGGATGAGAGATCCAGACCAGAGTTTGTCTGGCTGCCTGATTTCTGTCACCTGTCATGCTAATTAGAAATCAGGTATGTAAGACTGATTTCCTGGTTGCTCTTGTCTCTTCTCCAGAGCCTGGAAGGCTGCTGAACACAGTGGGGAGAAGCCTCTTCCCCACACAGGTTCAATCGTTCTGTTCATTTGGCTAAGTCTGCAAAAGTACCTTGTTTTGTTGTTGGAAAGTGGAAAAGCCACTTCCACCCTGAGTTAGGGAAATCTAAGTTAAGTTATCGCTCAGGTGAGCAGCTTTTGTTTTGATGTGTTTTGTTGTATGCACTGTGGCAGTCTCAGTGCCTGGGACTGAATAAACCAGGCCCAGCCTGTTTAAAGGAACAGTACGTGACGCCTCCTCATTTTAACCTACCCTAAAAGACCGTGTTCTAACCGTCCCGGACAAGCGGCGGAGCCCCGGAGTAAGCTGTTTGTCACAATATATATATATATATATATATATATATATATATATATATATATATATATATATATATATATATATATATATACACACACACAGAGAAATATATATATATATATATATATATATATATATATATATACACACGATGAACCAATATACAAATAAATGTAGAAGGGTTATCAAAAGCACTGTCCTACAACCAAACACTTCTCCATACATACACACTAAATTAAAATCAATTTCCTTTAATATTCATAACTGATCTCTCAATCTAAATCATCACTAAACCTCTGAAAAGCCATTTAAACAACTTTCATTCCAATATAAATGATGCCTAAATATCTATGCACCATATACATTCTGCAAATTAATCAAACATGTAAACAAAAATCAATTAGCAATCATTATTTACATCCCTAAACAATTCACACTAGATCCCGAACAATAAAACCATTAACAAATTCATGCCTAGAGCAGAACAATTAAGCCTTTGAAAAAATATAAGTACCGACAAAAATACAACCTTTACAAACCAAGCCTATCCCTGACCTTCCTCAAACACACAATACAATATCAAGGAATACATCTATCTAATTTTAAAATACTTTAAACTCATAATAAAGCATACAGTAGCAGCATACACAAAATAATTTAAACACATCTAATCCAGCTTTTAAAACAACATCATTTCTTACCCTGTACTGTACTGTATGTATATATTTCTCTAGACATACTGTATATACATACATACATACAGTGGCAAGAAATGATATACCACAACAAAAAAAAATACACATGTTAAAAAACCTTTTGAAAAAATTAACAAGTTAAATAAAATACATTTCTTTACTGTAGTTCAGGGAAAAGGGAGACCAAAAAGTGCACCAGCACAAACGGAGCAGGAAGAAACCAGGACAAAAAAATGATTAAAAGGGCACTTTAATGTGGCAAAAGACCCATCCAATGCATTTCGAACGTCGCAGCGTTCTTTTTCAGCGTTCTTTTTTTGCGACGTTCGAAATGCATTGGATGGGTCTTTTGCCACATTAAAGTGCCCTTTTAATCATTTTTTTGTCCTGGTTTCTTCCTGCTCCGTTTGTGCTGGTGCGCTTTTTGGTCTCCCTTTTCCCTGTATTGCATTGAGTAGCTGCACAGCCTGCCTGCCTGCCCTACCAGGATGTGAGTATTTGCATATTTTTCAGGGGAACCTGCCAATGAGACTGGTGGTGAGTGGGTTGCACCACACACCACCTGTCTTCAGGAGGATAGTACCCATTATATGACACAATAGGTACTATATCAATTGTTAGTACCCTGGTACAGTGGTCTGGCTTATTATCATTTTGAGATATACCTGCATTTGAGCGCTTCAGCTATTTTCCACTTTACTGTAGTTCACTTACCATTACTTGCCCCCACCGACTCCCGTTGCGCAGCTTACTCACGAACCAATCCACGAACAGGAACCCATAAAATAATAAACATTATTCTAAAAATCCAAACCAATCCACGGGTCTTCTACTTGTAATCCATCTTTATCTTCATCTGTGTTCTTCTTTCTTCTATCTCCTTCCAGCGGGGCGGGGCAGGGCGGGGTCTTCTCCCAGTCTGCGGCCACGCCCTTGTCTTTTTTCTTCTCCGGAGGTCCTTCCTCCGCGGCATCTGGTTTCAAAATGAGACAACATAGGCTTTTAAAGGCCTATGACGTCACATTTTGCGTCATGGTTCCCACGGTCCTGATTGGGCCGTGAAAACCATGTGTTTTGGCCGACAAAAAAAAAATGATGACGTCACTTAAAGGGAATGAAAGCACAGCCAATCAGAATGGCTTTGCTTCAATTGCCTTTAAGATGACATCATGAAAAGGCACATGGCCGCCCTCACATGGTATGGTAGCCAATCAGAGCGTGGGAACTCCATCCCTACTCTGATTGGCTACCGTACCACGTGACAGGTTTTCATGACATCACATCCTTTCTCCCCCAAGCCCCTGACACATGGTATACCAGAGCCAATCAGAGTAGGGATGGAGTTCCCACGCTCTGATTGGCTACCATACCATGTGATCATTTGATGTCATCATTTTTTTTTTGTCGGCCAAAACACATGGTTTTCACGGCCCAATCAGCACCGTGGGAACCATGACGCAAAATGTGACGTCATAGGCCTTTAAAAGCCTATGTCGTCTCATTTTGAAGCCAGACGCCGCGGAGGAAGGACCTCTGGGAAAGAAAGAAGACCAGGGCGTGGCCGCAGATGGGGAGAAGACCCCGCCCGCACCGCTGGAAGGAGATAGAAGAAAGAAGAACACAGATGAAGATAAAGATGGATTACAAATAGAAGACCCGTGGATTGGTTTGGATTTTTAGAATAATGTTTATTATTTTATGGTTTTTATTTTATGGGTTCCTGATCGTGGATTGGTTCGTGAGTAAGTTGCGCAACGGGAGTCGGTGGGGGCAAGAAATGGTAAGTGAACTACAGTAAAGAAATGTATTTTATTTAACTTGTTAATTTTTCAAAAGGTTTTTTAACATGTGTATTTTTTTTTTTTGTGGTATATCATTTCTTGCCACTGTATGTATGTATGTATATATGTCTAGAGAGATATATACATACAGTACAGTACAGGGTAAGAAATGATGTTGTTTTAAAAGCTGGATTAGATGTGTTTTAAATTATTTTGTGTATGCTGCTACTGTATGCTTTATTGTGAGTTTAAAGTATTTTAAAATTAGATAGATGTATTCCTTGGTATTGTATTGTGTGTTTGAGGAAGGTCAGGGATAGGCTTGGTTTGTAAAGGTTGTATTTTTGTCGGTACTTATATTTTTTCAAAGGCTTAATTGTTCTGCTCTAGGCGTGAATTTGTTAATGGTTTTATTGTTCGGGATCTAGTGTGAATTGTTTAGGGATGTAAATAATGATTGCTAATTGATTTTTGTTTACATGTTTGATTAATTTGCAGAATGTATATGGTGCATAGATATTTAGGCATCATTTATATTGGAATGTAAGTTGTTTAAATGGCTTTTCAGAGGTTTAGTGATGATTTAGATTGAGAGATCAGTTATGAATATTAAAGGAAATTGATTTTAATTTAGTGTGTATGTATGGAGAAGTGTTTGGTTGTAGGGCAGTATGCTTTTGATAACCCTTCTACATTTATTTGTACTGTATATTGGTTTATCATGGGTGTGTATATAACGTGTGTGTATATATATATACTGTATATATCTCTCTCTCTCTTTCTCTCTGTCTCTCTGTATGTATATATATACAGTATATATATATAGTTGCATGATGAAGCCACAGTACAAATTCATGGGTGAAGGGTGGGTATCGTGCCTGTGTGGCTTAACCCCTTAATTACCTTTGCGGTTATTATCCGATAAGGTGTTTAAGGGGTTAATTGATATCTGAATGTACTTGCAATGTATTGGCTTGGTATTGGCTATGTCTTGTGTGGGCAAGAGAAGGAAGGAAGGCGCTGGCGACGGACACTTCGTATTGATGAGGTCAGTAGTACTTTATTTGTATATGCTAGTTAATGTTTTTAATAATGGGCAATTAATCTATTATCCATATCTGGATAATAGTTATTTTGCACATTATTGTACTGTAGGTGTTGGATGGGAGGGTGTATGTATTGAATGTATAGGCCAGGTTTATTTTTTTTACATTCAGGGTTACTTCCGTGGTTCTGCGTGGGACCTCTGGAGACCACCTCGGGTATCCCAAGGGTATCAGGCTGGTCGTTCCACGGGTGACACATGTGGGGATGATGATGTGTGGTCCCACTTCTGTGGGGGCACCACGGACCCGTAGTCTGCGGGGATGACGATGTGTGGTCCCACTTCTGTGGGGGCACCGCCGACCCGTAGGTGCGGGGATGATGATGTGTGGTCCCACTTCTGTGGGGGCACGCACGGACCCGTAGTGAGCACCCGTGAGTTCCCCAGACCCCCGAGGGAACCACCCGAGGCCCCGCAGACACCTGTGGGTTTGACCCGGGGCTCCCAGACATCCTTGGGCCTACCGTGGGGACCCAATTGTGGCTCACGGTGACCCAAGGAGACCACCTGGGGGCCATGGTGCTGGAAGGATCCACCAGCAGGCCTCCAGAACCTGTGTAAAAAGGGCTGCTGGTAAACTGTAGGTCTGTCCAGGTGCCCTGCCAGCCCACCGGGGACTAGCGTGGGGCTGCGTTATGAACCCTGTATGTAAAAGGATAAATCTTGTATTTATGGGGGGGGCACAGGGGGTGGGTAATGTATTTAATAAATATAATGCTGTTTATTGTGGGTCATTGTACTGTTTTTATTGCGGGTACTGGGGGTGGGGTGTTTCCCCAACGGTATGTGGGTAGGCCTCCCTTGTGGGTACTGACTGGGTGGTTAGGCCTCACGGGGGGGGGGGGGTTAGTGTGGGAGGGTATGTAAGCATCCCGAGTGGTGGGTGAGGGTGGGTTAACCCCTTCATGACTGTAGCGGTTAATAACCGCTATGGTGATTAAGGGGTTAGGGGACATTACTTTGTATGTTTTAATTTTTGTGTCTGTTTTGCAGAAGCGGAGGGGCCATGGCCAGGATGGGGGTGGGGGGGGTAACGGTATGTGGGTAGGGGGTGAGGGTGGTTAGACCTCACAGTATGCACATTGGGTCCCCCCCCCTCCCCACATTTACATAAACTACACTGACAGCAATGCAAGGAGGGAGATTTACTGGTAACAGAAACATCTCTCTGCCTTCAGTGTAATCTGTTTAAAGCCCCCTCCCCCCTAATGTGTGTTTCTGTAAAATCTCTCTGCCTTCAGTGTAATCTGTTTAACAGAAACATTAGGGGGGAGGGGGCTTTAGGCCTTTAAATCTCTCTGCCTTCAGTGTAATCTGTTTAACAGAAACATTAGGGGGGAGGGGACTTTAAACAGATTACACTGAAGGCAGGGAGATACAGGGAATGTACTGTATTGTTCATCATGTATGTTGTTTATTGCAATGCTGTGTATAATGTATAAGGTTTTTTACAATTAGATAGATGTAATCCTTGGTATTGTAAGGGTTAGCTTTTGTTTTAAAGTGTGTTTTCTGGTTGGTACTTACAGTATATTTTGATTTTTGTTTACTTGTTTGGTTAAAATAGTTGACTTGTTTGGAAGTGTTTGTATTTACTGGTAGAGTAGCTTGCAATTATATTGTTAACATTCATTTGCAGAATGTATATGGTGCATAGATTTTATGCATCATTTATACAATGTAAATGCAATGTACTGTGTGGATTGGAATGTTATGTTTTATACAGTATTGTAAGATCAGTTAGGATTATTAAATGGATTATTATTATTATTGTCTGTATAGAGAAGCGTTATTTGTAGGACAGTATGATTTTGATAACCATTCTACATGTATTTGTATATTGGTTCATCATCTGTGTGTATATATACTGTATACTGTATATATCTATCTATATCTATCTATATCTATATCTATATCTATATCTATATCTATATCTATATCTATATCTATATCTATATCTATATATATATATATATATATATATATATGTATACAGTATATATATATATATATATATATATATATATATATACAGTATATAGTGTATATGTATAGGGATTGTTATTATATATATACTGTATATATATATATCCAGTATATATATACAGTATATATTTATTTCTCTTCATGTATTTATTTATTTATTTAGATTTATTTATTATTTGTGGGGCTGCTGTGCGTGAATTTTTTTTATTGGGGGTGAGGGGGGTGTTTGGCCCTTGGTGTGAGTTTAGGACTTGCAGCAGCAGCACAATTAATAAATAAATCTAATAAATAAATAAATAAATGAATATAAATAAATACATTTAAAATACATTTTATTGATAGTGTAGATGTGCAGAGGGTCTCCAGAGCAGAACCGCACTGGTTTCAGGTCTGGGGACCCCCTGCTCCCCGAGATACAGGCCCCTTTAGGGGGTGCCGGTATCCCTCTGCTCTGCTTGGTTTACAGGCCGCGATCACGTGATCGGGCCCTTTAAACCAAGCAGAGGGATACCGGCACCCCCTAAAGGGGGCTGTATCTCGGGGAGCAGGGGGTCCCCAGACCTGAAACCAACGCGGTTCAGCTCCGGAGACCCCCTGCACATGTACACTATCAATAAAAATGTATTTCAAATGTATTTATTGTCATTTATTTATTTAGATTTTTTTTTTTTTTTGGCGGCTGCTGTGTGTGTATTTTTTTTATTATGGGTAGCGGGGGTGGGTGAATGGGGTATTAGCCCCAACGGTGCTTGTTTAGGGCTTGCTGGGGGGTAGCGGGAGGGCTTAACCCCTTCATGACCGTAGCGGTATTAACTGCTACGGTCGTGAAGGGGTTAAGTGCACCCGCAACCCCCCCTCAAGTCCTAAACTCACACCAAGGGCCAAATACCCCCCTCACACATCCCAACTACCCACAATAAAGCGGGCACGGTGGGTTAACCCCTTCATTGCCTTAGTGGCTATTCGCTAAGGTAATGAAGCAGCATTTCTGTATTTTTAATAATATTGAGCAGGAGCAGGGGTGGTCCCTGAGCATTAATTTCTGGCTCAGGGAACCCCCTGCTCACTGTACAATATTATTAAAATACAGAAATGCTGCTTCTTTACCATAGCGCATAGCCGCTAAGGTAAAGAACGAGTGTTTATTTATACTGTATACTGTATGTGTTTTATTTATACTGTACATGTGCAGAGGGTCTCCAGAGCAGAACCGCACTGGTTTCAGGTCTGGGGACCCCCTGCTCCCCGAGATACAGGCCCCTTTAGGGGGTGCCGGTATCCCTCTGCTCTGCTTGGTTTACAGGCCGCGATCACGTGATCGGGACCTTTAAACCAAGCAGAGGGATACCGGCACCTCATAAAGGAGGCTGCATCTCAGGGAGCAGGGGGTCCCCAGACCTGAAACCAACGCGGTTCAGCTCCGGAGACCCCCTGCACATCTACACTATCAATAAAAATGTATTTAAAATAATTTTTAATGTGCCGATGTTTGCGCAGAAAGAGAGCAGCGGATCTCTCTCTGCTGCAAACACATCTCGCCCCCGCTGCCCATACAGTAGTATCATTTATGTATGTGCATATACAGTACTGTATGTGTACAGTACTGTATGTTAGGGCTTATAGGGGTTGTTGTTATACAGTATATATATATATATATATATATATATATATATACATATATATATATATATATATACTGTGTATATACAGTACTGTATATATATATACTGCATTACAATTCATGAATTTATGCTATCTGGTGGACACGCGAAGCATTGCAGCCTATTAAATCCTGATCATTTCATTTAACAGATCAGGCCCCCGTCAGCCAGGCATGAACCGTGGCTGGGAAGGCAAACGCAACGGGTCTTGTCAGAGGTGAGGAGCGGCACATTCCAGGTATCTGCCAGGTACAAACTGGGCATTTGCTCGAATAAAGTGTGTCGCAGCAGTACATCAAATTCAGATTCATCCTCCTGATTATCTTGATCTGATGAATCCAATTCACCTTCTGACACCTGAAAGCATTCTATGTCTGATTCATCAGATGAAAAACCTTTTCCCTTATCCAAACTGGTTTGGAATCTTGACCTTTTTTGCGCAGGGTTAACTGCTTGTTGAACAGCAGCATCCAGGCTCTGCTTAACTGCCTCCTTCATTAGTACAAGGAAGGTGCTCATCTGCTCGTTAGAATCCCCCGCTGCTGCCTTAAGGCAATCTTCACACAGCTTCTTTCCCATCAGAGCTGGCTTCTCGCATGCAGCGCACCATTTAGTCTTTTTAGTGACTTTTTTCTTATGCTGCAGGGATTCCCCAGTACCCTTTGAAGATTCTGCTTCCGGAAGGGTAACCACCGAGCTACTTTAATAAAAACAAAATAAATACTAAATATACACCTTAATGTATATAGATCCTCTCTCTTTCCCAAAATACTAAAACTAAGGACTCACCTAGTCTTGGGAACTGATCCTTTAGGAGTCTCCATCTTTGATTCCATATCCAGCACTTGGCTTCTCCCTGCTGAGCGTTCCATGCTGCAGTTTCTCTTACACACACACAGCAGCTCAGTTGCTCCTGTGACTTCACCACAGTGCTCGTGCATGGCTTGCGTGTCTGCGCACGCACCTGCCGTCCGGCACGTGACGCTCGCACTCCCGTGCGGCCGCATGCACTGTTCCTCCTACCGCAGCATTCCAGACGCTAATGCGGTCAATCTGAGCCTTCGCACAGCTCGCAGCTGCTCCCCCCCCCCCGTGTGTACCGGGTTCCTGGGGTTCCCCCGACTCCTGGGGGTCTCTGTCTTGCCACCCTCAGGGGCGCGTCGATCGGAGCTTCAGGGCAGAGGTTGAGGTCCCTGGATCGCTGCACTAGTTGCAGTTAGGCGAGTCCCATTAGAAAACAAAAAATCCTACTCCTAGCTGTGAGGACAGGAAAAAGACTAAGGTGCAGGTAGAGGGAGGGGCCTTTTATGGCCTACCTGCAAAAGTCAATTTCCTGCCCTACCTAGAGTGAGGAGGGATTAACCCAAAGGTGCCCACTGCCAGGGTGATCAGGAAATTAAGATTTAATTGGCTTTTGGGGTATGTGTCATTTACCTGCATTCTACCAACCAGAGAAATTAAGATTTAGGCTTTTGGGGTATGTTTGTGAGGTGACTCCTATCAATTGAGAGAGATTATCATTTCTAATTAACTATTTTGTATGTCTGAGTTGATTAGACAAACCCCTCCCTTAAGTGTTAGTCAAATGCATGTGAATAGAGTACTTAAGTCACTGTAGCATGGCTGTGAGCCATAAGGCTGTGTAACATCAAAAGCGTCAACAAGAGTTAATTTTGGAGTCGAAATTGGAGGTGAAGATTGGAGGAAGATCTGGATGCTGCATTACAACGTAGCCACTGTGATACATTAACTTTTAACATCTGTGATTTATTTATACACTTTTATCCTCCAGTACCTTGGAACTCTCTCCTCCTGCATCTCACTATACCCTCCATATTTCGTTTTCTGTTTACTGTTTCCTTACTCCTTTGTGAACATCTCTGTTCTCTCCAACTTCCCCACTCCACCATTATTTATACACCGTTCTCCCAACAGCTTCTTTACCCGTCAATAAAAAACACCCACACAAATCCTCTATTCACACCCTCTATCTACTCCTTCCTGCTGCTGGGGATCTCCCCATAGCCTGAAGCCAGACATACACACCTGATCTCACTCATGCCTCCCTGCCACCTCTTCCCCTGTTAATTATTTATTTATAAAATATTTTACCAGGAAGTAATACATTGAGAGTTACCTCTCATTTTCAAGTATGTCCTGAGCACAGAGTTAAACAACAAAACAGGTAGCGCTAACCGCAATGTGTGTGGTGTAGTAACTATTACCTTATATATTAATTAAAACTATACATAAGGGGCTGCCTAGGACACAAAGCCTGACCCCCTGGTCAGGAAAACAGTATGGACAGGGAATAGTTCCGTGGGCGCCTATAAAATTTTACCACTATAAAGGATATACGAAAACCAAGCCTGTTGGTTGTGAAGATTGTTGATCCTCACGGTGGGCTTGAAAACAAAGAGAAAGCACAACACATAGCGTAATACTGTTGAAACATTAAACAAACAACATATAAGACAACATATAACAGCTGAATACTGAAATGGTATTTTTAGGACAATAAAATCATTTAATAACAATTAATATTTACTATAATGCACAATTTGCATGGACACATAGATTTAAGCAATGAAAAATCTGAATAGGTGGTTCAACTGCTCCGTAGCACCAATGTTGATGATAGCAATGCCTACTCACCAGATGGAATAGGTTTGCAGGCAGTGGATATTTTAGAGAGTATCCCCTCTCATCTGTGTGCTGCTCTCTGCTTAGCTGGCTTCTCTGTCGGCTCGTGGGTGCAGCTCATCAGCAGGGACTCCTGCAGCTCCAGGAAGCACGTCTGAGCAGATAGAACTCAGCTGCAGCTGATTCAGCACGATGTCAGCCACGGACCACCGTGAGCTAGTCTATCTGCTGCTCACTGCTAGCTGGCGTCTCTATCCGCTCGTGGACGCAACTTGTCAGCAGGTACTCCTGCAGGGCGCCAAGCAGGGCGCTTGAATAATGGAAAACCGCAACAGCTGGTTCAACTCGTCGGCGGCTATAAGAGATGGTTAGCTGGCAGCTCACGTTGATTCACCGATGTACGGGGGTACTACACCAATGTGTGCGGGGCTTGAACCTCCACCCTACGCGTTTCAAGAGCGATCTGCTCTCTTCCTCAGGGGCATATACCCCTGAGGAAGAGAGCAGATCGCTCTTGAAACGCGTAGGGTGGAGGTTCAAGCCCCGCACACATTGGTGTAGTACCCCCGTACATCGGTGAATCAACGTGAGCTGCCAGCTAACCATCTCTTATAGCCGCCGACGAGTTGAACCAGCTGTTGCGGTTTTCCATTATTCAAGCGCCCTGCTTGGCGCCCTGCAGGAGTACCTGCTGACAAGTTGCGTCCACGAGCGGATAGAGACGCCAGCTAGCAGTGAGCAGCAGATAGACTAGCTCACGGTGGTCCGTGGCTGACATCGTGCTGAATCAGCTGCAGCTGAGTTCTATCTGCTCAGACGTGCTTCCTGGAGCTGCAGGAGTCCCTGCTGATGAGCTGCACCCACGAGCCGACAGAGAAGCCAGCTAAGCAGAGAGCAGCACACAGATGAGAGGGGATACTCTCTAAAATATCCACTGCCTGCAAACCTATTCCATCTGGTGAGTAGGCATTGCTATCATCAACATTGGTGCTACGGAGCAGTTGAACCACCTATTCAGATTTTTCATTGCTTAAATCTATGTGTCCATGCAAATTGTGCATTATAGTAAATATTAATTGTTATTAAATGATTTTATTGTCCTAAAAATACCATTTCAGTATTCAGCTGTTATATGTTGTCTTATATGTTGTTTGTTTAATGTTTCAACAGTATTACGCTATGTGTTGTGCTTTCTCTTTGTTTTCAAGCCCACCGTGAGGATCAACAATCTTCACAACCAACAGGCTTGGTTTTCGTATATCCTTTATAGTGGTAAAATTTTATAGGCGCCCACGGAACTATTCCCTGAGCACAGAGTTAAGACAAATAATACATGGTAACAAATACAGTTACATAAATGAACAGGGTATACATTATATACAGGACATTGCATGCACAGTTAAAGAAAATATATATTATGGGCGTATGAAACAGTTACAGACCAGATTAAAATGTGAGACAGCCTTAGATTTGAAAGAACTTAAACTGGATGTGAGTAGGTTGGTGGATGTGAGTAGGTTGTTCCAGTTTTGGGGTGCACGGTAAGAGAAGGAGGAACGGACGGATAATTTGTTGAGCCTTGGGACCATGAACAGTCTTTTGGAGTCAGATCTCAGATAAGTGCTGCATGTGGTAGGGGTGAGGAGCTTGTTCAGATAGCTGGGTAGCTTGCCCATAAAGAATTTAAAGGCAAGACAGGAAAGGTGAACTTTGCGCCTAGACTCGAGTGATGACCAATCTAGTTCTTTGAGCATTTCGCAGTGATGTGTGTTGTAGTTGCATTGGAGAACAAAACGACAAATTGAATTGTAAAGGGTGTCAAGTTTGCTAAGGTGGGTTTGAGGTGCCGAGCCATATACTATGTCTCCATAGTCAATAATTGGCATTAGCATCTGCTGTGCGATACGCTTTCTGACAAGGAGACTTAGGGAGGATTTGTTCCTGTAAAGTACACCAAGTTTGGCATAGGTCTTGGTTGTCAGGGTATCAATGTGCATCCCAAATGTTAAGTGGGAGTCAAACCACATGTCCAGGTATTTAAAACTAGTGACAGGGGTTAGGGTGGTGTTAGTGTTGGTTCTGATCTGGAGCTCAGTTGCTGGAAGCTTTAAAAATTTAGTCTTGGTCCCAAATACCATTGTTACAGTCTTGTCAGTGTTTAAAAACAGTTTGTTGTGGGAAATCCAGTTTTCGAGTCTCAAAAAGTCAGACTGAAGTATGTGTTGAAGGTCAGAGAGGCTATGGCTGTGTGCATATAGGATTGTGTCATCTGCTTACATGTGTATTGAGGCTTCCTTACAAGCTGTGGGAAGATCATTGATGAACACTTAGAAGAGTAGGGGTCCCAGAACAGAGCCTTGCGGGACACCACAGGTGATATCCAGGGGGTTGGAGTTAGAGCCTGAGATGGACACATGTTGGGATCTACCTGATAGGTAGGACTGAAACCAGTTTAAAGCATGCTTCCCTATTCCACAGCTATGGAGTTTGTTAAGCAGGATAGCATGATCAACAGTATCAAAAGCATTTGCAAAATCTAGGAATACTGCACCAGTGAGTTGTCCCCGTTCCATTCCACACTGAATTTCATTGCAAACTTTTAGCAGGGTAGTTACGGTGGAGTGTTTGGGGCGAAAGCCAGATTGGAATTGGCTAGGGAAATTTGTCTTGGAATAGTAATCGCTTAGTTGGGAGTGGACACATTTTTCCATGACTTTGGATAGAATTGGGAGAAGTGAGATTGGCCTATAGTTTGAGACAGTGTTTTTGTCCCCACTTTTGAAGATTGGGACAACTCTGGCAGTTTTCCAGGTCAGACAGGATAGAGTTGACTATGGAAGCAATTGGTTTGGCAATTGCTGGGGCACCAAGTCGTAGGAACCTAGATTGTAGTAAGTCAGGTCCACATTGGCTGCTTAGTTAATGGTGTTAACCTTTTCATTTAACACTAACCTTCCTTAAATTTTACCCCACAAATCAAGCATCCCAATAGCCTGCACTCATGGCTATTGTCCCACACTCAGTCACTCCTACCACCCATTGTGACCAAGCACTGCCATCTACAGCACGTACTCCCTCACCTGCTGTCTCTAAGATTCCCATTAAACCTCTTAGATTGTAAGCTCTTCGGGGCAGGGATTTCCTTTCCTAGTGTCTGATTTTGCTGCACTTATTGTATAATTATAATTCCCTGTACTGTATTCTTTGTGAAGCGCTGAGTACATTTGGCGCTATATAAATAAAGACATACAATACTGTACATTGTACAGATGCAGTCACGAGTATTAGAACACTTGCACCTTGGAGATTCTGGGGCAGTCTCACAGAAAATGCCTCAACATTGCCTCTCCTGGAAAGTTGTAGACCATTGTTGACTATGCTACAAAATATGTCAGAGCTGCTCTCTGTCCCGGTTCCACATTGCCCCATGTAATTACTTGACCTTTGCCCAGCGCTCACCCTGTAATGTGCACAGACGCTCGACAGGTTCCAGTTTGGACAGATCTTGCAAACTGGACACATGATGTACAATCCCTTACTGTTACATACTTCTGTCCTGAGGAGGAGGAGGAGAAGAGGAAAGAGAGGAGTAGTGAGAGAGGGACCAGAAACAGCAATCCAGGAAGAAATTGGTGGTACGGCTTGGTATATGGGACAGAATAATACTCATACCACAAGGAGATGGCTCTACGTACCCACTTAAAGGTGCAGTTCCGCCTGCATGTTTTTATTTGTTACAGTTGTTGCATGCACAATGCTGTATAGTAGTGTCTGTTTTGCCCTCATGTTATTTCTCTGCTCACTGAATTTTTTAATCAGTGTATTTCTTCCCTACAAAATGAGTTTACAATCTAAACTGTGTGGCTGCAAAACCCCTGTCATTTAGTGACACTAGCAGTACTCCACAAACCTGAACTAAAAAGATTAAAATAAGAACTGTTTTTAGAAGACCCCTTGTAGTCTGCATGGAAGATAGGTCAGTGCTGCCTGCTGGAGTGAAGAAAGTGAGGCTAAACAACAGGCATTCCCATGTGAACACTATACTTCAGGCTTTGGGCCTTTTGAGGGGAAAAAAAACACCTTTAATCAAATTAAAAAGAGCTTGGGAAAAAGGACATGGTTGGTAATCTGCTTTAACCTGCTACGTATGAGGAGCTTGCTATTTCTTTCGTGGGTGATCGGGTTGATTGCTTCTTCCATTTCTGGCCTCAGGGGCCCGGTTGCGTCATGTGACACAGAAGTGGCAGAGGTCCGTTGGCACACATTGCAAAGGTCATACTGGGGGAAATGCACCTGTAACCCATGTCCCCCCCCCCCCAGACACAGATAACATATCTAGGGTGTAGTGAGGGCTGGCTACATGTACTTGGGTGGTGCATAACTGCTGATAACAGGAGGGCCTGAGTCTCCCGCGGTGATGTTGGGGATAACAGGGACAGGCTTCTGGGGTAGATGCCTCCATCTTCTCTTTAGCAACGGTGCAGCGCCTCCATCCTCTATAAATTCCCAGAATGTGGGGTAGGATCCTTATAGAGAAGTTACCCTGGTCCCAGGGTGAATGCTCCAGAACACACACAAAGTCTGATGTAAAACCGCAATGTCTCTTTATTGTCTCTGATCACAGCAGCAGCACACAGTAGCAGCAGTTCAGATATCTTGGTATTCCTCCTCTCCTTCCCTCCAGTAATGTCTCCAGACAGGATGGTCTGGATGGGGCCTCAATACTCCTGCCTCCACCTTCACCAGGGTAGGCCCTGTGGGTGAGGCTAGATCTCCTGCCCCTCACCCCCTGAGCAGGGTGAGGGCATTGGTCCACCTCTATATAGGTCTGTCCTTATCTCCTCTTGGTCCTACAGCACTTCAGACCACACACTCTCCTCAGCTCCCATCTGATGCTCCCAGACTGACCAGCTACCCGCGCAGCTGTCACAGGGTCATCTCTCCTTTCTCTGGTTCAGCAGACACACTGCTCTCCAGAGACTCCAAACTCTCACAGGCTTGACAGGCAAGACTCAGCTCCATGCAGACCTGACTCGTCCAACCGTTCTCCAGAACTGACTCTCCGAACTCATATCCAAGACTGACATCACACACACAGGACAGCCCACTAAATAGACTCAGCCCCGCCCCCTATGATGTCAGCAGGACCTCCCCTCTGTCTAGCCTGCACAGAGCTCAGGGGCCTGCCTCTACCACATAGACGGGGCTTGGTGAGGTGGGAAAACCCATGGTCACTACTGGCGCCTGCCCTTACCAGGGCTTACTCCAGTAGTAGAAGGATAAGTAGCCCGTTCTGTTTACAGGGGGCTACACTCTCCCTCTGGTGGAATCCAATGGTCCCCACTTGGACTTACTTTTAGCAGAACCATCCTGCGTAGACAGACCTGGGAAAACAAACACAGTGCAAGACAGGTAATCTCTTGAGCCAACCACCAGGTGGCGTAACAGTAACAGTAGTCGGGTACTCCCAACAGGGAGAACCAACTAAGAATAATGCTTTGGGTCAGGCTTCCGCACTTTTCTTCCATTATGATCAGTTATGGTCACGTAAAATGACTGTACCGACCCAGACTCTGGCCGATAGATCACACTGTGCATGTATATGCACCGTCCTATACTCCAGACGCGGACCACCTCACTAATCTTGTCCTCATTATGGTAACCTGCCTTACCAAACTTGGTTCTTAAGTATTCTTGCACGGCTTCTCGGAGCCAACTTTCCCTGTTCTCCTCAATTTCTTGCATTATGGGTTCAGGCACATAAGGGTATTCGTACCCATGGGACTGCCTGTACCTAGCCACTATGACTCTGTCTGCTCAACTTCGTGAGTTTCTTATGGCGACCCGCCCTGCTTGGCAGTACCCAGAACTCTGGTTCTGTAGGGGCAATATCATCATACAAAATACTGGGGCCCTTGGGCAGAATGATCTTCTGCTCTATCTCCCGGTACCTGTGTTCTACTTCGTCCGCCACCTCCTGGGGAGTATAGGCACCTTCCGCCCACCAATGATCAACTATGTTGTTATGGATGAGTAAGAACCTGGTGCGGTCCATACCTGCGTGGTACCCAGTAAATAAGGGGGCCCACCACTTGTCGTGGTGCTCGTACTCTGATAAGGTGCTAGTGGTCTCTATCTCGGACTCTGCTTGGGATGAGACACCGGACGTCCCCGCCTCTGTAGAGCGCGAGCAATCTCTCCTCCCTTTGGCATTGATGTACACCGTTGGGTTCATCTTGTGAACCACTTCACTCACAGGCCCAGCCTCTGCTGTAGTATGGGACCCTCGGGCCCTCCCTCTAGCGCTCCGCTGCAGGCTGATGTCCTCGGGGTCCTCCGGAGTCATCTCGGACGCCATCTCCACCGCACTGGGAGTCACCACGGCCGTGGAACTGCTACGGGCCTCAGGCCGCACCAGCGCTCGCCGTCGGAAGGTGTCTGGACTCGTCTGCTCCTCTCCGGTAAGTGGACCACCATCTTTGTTACAGCTGGAGTGGTTCGTCGGTAGGCGCATCGCCACCGATGGGACGTCAACTTCCTCCTCCGAAGATATTACGATCGGCTCCTCCGCAAGGGAGTCACCGGGTTCTTGGGCGGTACCGCCAGTGGGTAGTGGTACGAAACGGGCTCGCTCCGGTACCTCCACTGCGGTCGCACTCTCCTCCGCCGACGGTTCTCTCGGCTCTGTAGCTGGCTGGGCCTTGGTTCTTACCGCATGGGTGAAATGGGGAACTAGGGCAGCATTGTCTTTCATCTCCACCACCTCCGTTAGTGTTCCCGGGGAGAGGCACCCCACGGGGTCTCGATCAGTGGCCATGGCTCGTTAGGCCACAGGTAAAGCGTGCCGCATTGAGGGCATCGCTCCGGGTATCCCGCAGTGGATGCACAGGCACCGGATATATTCGTGGCCCTCAACCTCCACTACCAGTAAGCCTCCTGGTAGCTGGTAAATCGTGGTGCTCAGTTCGGCCATATTTTGCTCAGGGGTGGAACAGTTCAATTGCTCAGCTCCGCTCTCTGTGAATGTCAGACAGAAATGAAGCTCCTCGCTCTCACTTCCTGTCCCTCCCTTCCCTGGGGAAGGCTCTCCTGATTGGCTCTCCTTGTGCCCCCTCCCTCTGGTGGAAAAAAGAGGCGGGGCACTCCTTCTTTCAGTGTGACGTGGCCTGGTTTGTTGGCCAGTCACAGCGCAGGTGGGTGGGCTTTCGGCTTTCGCGCCGCTCCTCTTGCAGGTGATCTGGGTTTGGTGCCAAACCCCTGCACATTTCTCGCACAGTCTCTTTGCACGATTCACGTGCGCGCTCCAGGATTGGCGGGTATCGCCATTTTACTTCACCTGCTAACTGCTGGGCCGTGGATGGCGTGTTTGTCGCCATTTTGGATTCTTTCTTGCTCCGCGGAGCACATGTAGTGACGGCCGCCATCTTTGATGAGCCCTCCAAATTTATGAGTTCACTATTCTCAGTGTCTAGTGCATAACTCGTACCTAGACACTGACTGACCTCCACTTGCTCACTGAACACTCTCTGCATGCTTTTTGATGCTATTGTGACTGTTGCCCACGGATATGATGTATGGCATACCCCAGGCTAGGCAGAACGCCTTCTCTATGCACTGTACTCTGTGACTGTTCCTGCAAGTACTCTGTGGTGCGTTTTATGTGGGTGCTAGCTAGTGTACCGGGCATCTCCCTAAGTACGGGCATCCCTACTTTTGGCCACTCATAGTGCGGGCCCTGGGCCATGGTCCCTGGACAAGTTAACAGGCTAACCCCCCAGTTGCCTCACACTACCTGCCTCAAGGAACTAGAACAGCTATAGCTTGGCACCCATCTTACGACACCCTCTTAGGGCACCCAGGGCGTACTGTGCGGGAGTCCACGCTTCCCTGACTACCCCTGGTATGACATGCCCTACTTTCTCCAGCACTTGCACGGAAAGTGCACTTCACTCCTCCCGTTCTGCTTCGCTGAAAGCCTGTCCTGTTTGGGCTCTCAGCAGCACCTCCAAATGTAACCCATGTCCCCCCCTCCCAGACACAGATAGCATATCTAGGGTGTAGTGAGGGCTGGCTACATGTACTTGGGTGGTGCATACCTGCTGATAACAGGAGGGCCTGAGTCTCCCGCGGTGATGTTGGGGATAACAGGGACCGGCTTCTGGGGTAGATGCCTCCATCTTCTCTTTAGCAACGGTGCAGCGCCTCCATCCTCTATAAATTCCCAGAATGTGGGGTAGGATCCTTATAGAGAAGTTACCCTGGTCCCAGGGTGAATGCTCCAGAACACACACAAAGTCTGATGTAAAACCGCAATGTCTCTTTATTGTCTCTGATCACAGCAGCAGCACACAGTAGCAGCAGTTCAGATATCTTGGTATTCCTCCTCTCCTTCCCTCCAGTAATGTCTCCAGACAGGATGGTCTGGATGGGGCCTCAATACTCCTGCCTCCACCTTCACCAGGGTAGGCCCTGTGGGTGAGGCTAGATCTCCTGCCCCTCACCCCCTGAGCAGGGTGAGGGCATTGGTCCACCTCTATATAGGTCTGTCCTTATCTCCTCTTGGTCCTACAGCACTTCAGACCACACACTCTCCTCAGCTCCCATCTGATGCTCCCAGACTGACCAGCTACCCGCGCAGCTGTCACAGGGTCATCTCTCCTTTCTCTGGTTCAGCAGACACACTGCTCTCCAGAGACTCCAAACTCTCACAGGCTTGACAGGCAAGACTCAGCTCCATGCAGACCTGACTCGTCCAACCGTTCTCCAGAACTGACTCTCCGAACTCATATCCAAGACTGACATCACACACACAGGACAGCCCACTAAATAGACTCAGCCCCGCCCCCTATGATGTCAGCAGGACCTCCCCTCTGTCTAGCCTGCACAGAGCTCAGGGGCCTGCCTCTACCACATAGACGGGGCTTGGTGAGGTGGGAAAACCCATGGTCACTACTGGCGCCTGCCCTTACCAGGGCTTACTCCAGTAGTAGAAGGATAAGTAGCCCGTTCTGTTTACAGGGGGCTACACTCTCCCTCTGGTGGAATCCAATGGTCCCCACTTGGACTTACTTTTAGCAGAACCATCCTGCGTAGACAGACCTGGGAAAACAAACACAGTGCAAGACAGGTAATCTCTTGAGCCAACCACCAGGTGGCGTAACAGTAACAGTAGTCGGGTACTCCCAACAGGGAGAACCAACTAAGAATAATGCTTTGGGTCAGGCTTCCGCACTTTTCTTCCATTATGATCAGTTATGGTCACGTAAAATGACTGTACCGACCCAGACTCTGGCCGATAGATCACACTGTGCATGTATATGCACCGTCCTATACTCCAGACGCGGACCACCTCACTAATCTTGTCCTCATTATGGTAACCTGCCTTACCAAACTTGGTTCTTAAGTATTCTTGCACGGCTTCTCGGAGCCAACTTTCCCTGTTCTCCTCAATTTCTTGCATTATGGGTTCAGGCACATAAGGGTATTCGTACCCATGGGACTGCCTGTACCTAGCCACTATGACTCTGTCTGCTCAACTTCGTGAGTTTCTTATGGCGACCCGCCCTGCTTGGCAGTACCCAGAACTCTGGTTCTGTAGGGGCAATATCATCATACAAAATACTGGGGCCCTTGGGCAGAATGATCTTCTGCTCTATCTCCCGGTACCTGTGTTCTACTTCGTCCGCCACCTCCTGGGGAGTATAGGCACCTTCCGCCCACCAATGATCAACTATGTTGTTATGGATGAGTAAGAACCTGGTGCGGTCCATACCTGCGTGGTACCCAGTAAATAAGGGGGCCCACCACTTGTCGTGGTGCTCGTACTCTGATAAGGTGCTAGTGGTCTCTATCTCGGACTCTGCTTGGGATGAGACACCGGACGTCCCCGCCTCTGTAGAGCGCGAGCAATCTCTCCTCCCTTTGGCATTGATGTACACCGTTGGGTTCATCTTGTGAACCACTTCACTCACAGGCCCAGCCTCTGCTGTAGTATGGGACCCTCGGGCCCTCCCTCTAGCGCTCCGCTGCAGGCTGATGTCCTCGGGGTCCTCCGGAGTCATCTCGGACGCCATCTCCACCGCACTGGGAGTCACCACGGCCGTGGAACTGCTACGGGCCTCAGGCCGCACCAGCGCTCGCCGTCGGAAGGTGTCTGGACTCGTCTGCTCCTCTCCGGTAAGTGGACCACCATCTTTGTTACAGCTGGAGTGGTTCGTCGGTAGGCGCATCGCCACCGATGGGACGTCAACTTCCTCCTCCGAAGATATTACGATCGGCTCCTCCGCAAGGGAGTCACCGGGTTCTTGGGCGGTACCGCCAGTGGGTAGTGGTACGAAACGGGCTCGCTCCGGTACCTCCACTGCGGTCGCACTCTCCTCCGCCGACGGTTCTCTCGGCTCTGTAGCTGGCTGGGCCTTGGTTCTTACCGCATGGGTGAAATGGGGAACTAGGGCAGCATTGTCTTTCATCTCCACCACCTCCGTTAGTGTTCCCGGGGAGAGGCACCCCACGGGGTCTCGATCAGTGGCCATGGCTCGTTAGGCCACAGGTAAAGCGTGCCGCATTGAGGGCATCGCTCCGGGTATCCCGCAGTGGATGCACAGGCACCGGATATATTCGTGGCCCTCAACCTCCACTACCAGTAAGCCTCCTGGTAGCTGGTAAATCGTGGTGCTCAGTTCGGCCATATTTTGCTCAGGGGTGGAACAGTTCAATTGCTCAGCTCCGCTCTCTGTGAATGTCAGACAGAAATGAAGCTCCTCGCTCTCACTTCCTGTCCCTCCCTTCCCTGGGGAAGGCTCTCCTGATTGGCTCTCCTTGTGCCCCCTCCCTCTGGTGGAAAAAAGAGGCGGGGCACTCCTTCTTTCAGTGTGACGTGGCCTGGTTTGTTGGCCAGTCACAGCGCAGGTGGGTGGGCTTTCGGCTTTCGCGCCGCTCCTCTTGCAGGTGATCTGGGTTTGGTGCCAAACCCCTGCACATTTCTCGCACAGTCTCTTTGCACGATTCACGTGCGCGCTCCAGGATTGGCGGGTATCGCCATTTTACTTCACCTGCTAACTGCTGGGCCGTGGATGGCGTGTTTGTCGCCATTTTGGATTCTTTCTTGCTCCGCGGAGCACATGTAGTGACGGCCGCCATCTTTGATGAGCCCTCCAAATTTATGAGTTCACTATTCTCAGTGTCTAGTGCATAACTCGTACCTAGACACTGACTGACCTCCACTTGCTCACTGAACACTCTCTGCATGCTTTTTGATGCTATTGTGACTGTTGCCCACGGATATGATGTATGGCATACCCCAGGCTAGGCAGAACGCCTTCTCTATGCACTGTACTCTGTGACTGTTCCTGCAAGTACTCTGTGGTGCGTTTTATGTGGGTGCTAGCTAGTGTACCGGGCATCTCCCTAAGTACGGGCATCCCTACTTTTGGCCACTCATAGTGCGGGCCCTGGGCCATGGTCCCTGGACAAGTTAACAGGCTAACCCCCCAGTTGCCTCACACTACCTGCCTCAAGGAACTAGAACAGCTATAGCTTGGCACCCATCTTACGACACCCTCTTAGGGCACCCAGGGCGTACTGTGCGGGAGTCCACGCTTCCCTGACTACCCCTGGTATGACATGCCCTACTTTCTCCAGCACTTGCACGGAAAGTGCACTTCACTCCTCCCGTTCTGCTTCGCTGAAAGCCTGTCCTGTTTGGGCTCTCAGCAGCACCTCCAAATGTAACCCATGTCCCCCCCTCCCAGACACAGATAGCATATCTAGGGTGTAGTGAGGGCTGGCTACATGTACTTGGGTGGTGCATACCTGCTGATAACAGGAGGGCCTGAGTCTCCCGCGGTGATGTTGGGGATAACAGGGACCGGCTTCTGGGGTAGATGCCTCCATCTTCTCTTTAGCAACGGTGCAGCGCCTCCATCCTCTATAAATTCCCAGAATGTGGGGTAGGATCCTTATAGAGAAGTTACCCTGGTCCCAGGGTGAATGCTCCAGAACACACACAAAGTCTGATGTAAAACCGCAATGTCTCTTTATTGTCTCTGATCACAGCAGCAGCACACAGTAGCAGCAGTTCAGATATCTTGGTATTCCTCCTCTCCTTCCCTCCAGTAATGTCTCCAGACAGGATGGTCTGGATGGGGCCTCAATACCTCTGCCTCCACCTCCACCAGGTTAGGCCCTGTGGGTGAGGCTAGATCTCCTGCCCCTCACCCCCTGAGCAGGGTGAGGGCATTGGTCCACCTCTATATAGGTCTGTCCTTATCTCCTCTTGGTCCTACAGCACTTCAGACCACACACTCTCCTCAGCTCCCATCTGATGCTCCCAGACTGACCAGCTACCCGCGCAGCTGTCACAGGGTCATCTCTCCTTTCTCTGGTTCAGCAGACACACTGCTCTCCAGAGACTCCAAACTCTCACAGGCTTGACAGGCAAGACTCAGCTCCATGCAGACCTGACTCCTCCAACCGTTCTCCAGAACTGACTCTCCGAACTCATATCCAAGACTGACATCACACACACACAGGACAGCCCACTAAATAGACTCAGCCCTGCCCCCTATGATGTCAGCAGGACCTCCCCTCTGTCTAGCCTGCACAGAGCTCAGGGGCCTGCCTCTACCACATAGGCGGGGCTTGGTGAGGGAGGAAAACCCATGTTCACTACTGGCACCTGCCCTTACCAGGGATTACTCCAGTAGTAGAAGGATAAGTAGCCTGTTCTGTTTACAGGGGGCTACACACCTTTAAAAACGATGCGGCTGTGAGATAATACATGAAGATTCCTTTGAAGGTGTGTCATTTATTGGAGTCTGGAGAGTGGGCGTCCCTGTGGGTTTGGGAATGAGGGTAGGCAGTGGTGGGGTTTAGTCCACGCTCAGACTGCACTCACCTCGGTCTCACATGAAAAAGGCAACCTGCCCTTAACGCTTCCCACTCGCCCCACTGCGCTGAATAAAAGGAGCACACTCAGTGAGCCCAGCGTCGGAATCAGTTATTTGGACAGGGTTGGCCTCCGCCGACGTCCGGCCACAGAGGGACAATCCGCCACAGCCGCTGGACACTCAGCCGCCCGATACTTTGCCAACGTAAGTTAATAGAAGCATCAATTTAGCGGTTAAGGGGTTAAGGATAGGGGTTACATTTTTAGGACAGGAGATTAGGGTCCGGGGTTAAGGTTTTAGGGTAGGGGGTAGCATTGGTATTAAGGGTTAAGATTAGGATTTTTTTAGGGTAACTGCACCGACACACTTTATTCGAGCAAATACCCAGTATGTACCTGGCAGATACCTGGAATGCGCCGCTCCTCACCTCTGGCAAGCCCCGTTGCGTTTGCCTTCCCAGCCTGGGTTCATGCCTGGCTGACGGGCGGCTGATCTGTTAAATGATAATGATTAGGATTTAATAGGCTGCAATGCTTCCCGTGTCTACCAGATGGCATAAATTCATGAATTGTAAAGCAGTATATATATATATATATACTGTGCAGTATTGCAGCCAGCGGGAATAAAATGCTTCAATCCCTGCTTGGAAAATACCTCAATGCACTCGGGCAGAAAACAGTCACAAACCTCAATACACCCGGGTATACCCGAATTCGTGGGACTAGCCGAGCTCGAATAAAGTGTGTCGCCAGTGTAAGGTTAGGGACTTCCCTTGGTGGCGAAAGGTCGCTGCAGCGAGGGGAGTAGCAGCTAAACCGCAGACGGAGATTTGGCCACGGCAAAACAGCCACGGCCAAATGTCCATTACTGCCAAGTGGTTCTCAACTTCCGGCAGATTCTATATTTGTAAGTTACATGGATCTGTTACCCACACACAACCCTCTCGCCCCATTCATTGCCACATTGATGATCCCTCTCTCCCTTGGAATGTCCTCTTTCACTCTCTAACCTCTTCTTTTAGCTTTCAACAGTGGACTGCAGCCAGCACCCACAAACATGGCCACTAGCTAGACCTGGTTTTCACTAAAAACTTCTCTCTGATTTCTCCATTTCCTCTCTCTGACAATCACCTCATCTCATTTTCTCTCTCTCGCTTCTCCCCTTCTCCATCTCCATCTCCCCCTCGTTTCTACAGAAACCTGCACTCTATTAACCTACCAGCTTTACGCTCCTCCCTCTCCTCTCTCAGCTCTGCTCCAGACCCTGACAACCTGTTCAGCAACTACAACTCTACCTTATCCTCCCCTCTTGATCTACATGCCCCGCTTTCTCTGCCGTCCTCGCCCTTCTAACCCTGGCTAAATTACCACACACGCATGCTGCGTTCCTCCACTCGTTTCTCTGAACACCTCTGGAGGAAATCTCACACTCTCGCAGACTTCCTTCACTACAAATGTATGCTATCCTGTTTCAACTCTGCCCTCTCTCAAGCTAAACAAACCTACTTTTCTTCACTAATCAACACGCACAAGTTTAACCCACGCCGACTCTTCTCTGTATGACCCTCTACTCAAGCCACCCTCAGCTGCCTCTTGTTCCTCCATCTCACCTCAGGACTTTGCTGACTATTTTAAGGAAAAGGTGGAATCCATACGTCAGAACATCCTCTCTCTATTCCCCTCCCATCCTACACCACTTCCTACTGCTGCGGCACAGTTTATTCGAGCATTTGCCCGTTCTGTGCCGCAGCAGTAGCCTGGCGCGCGCCCGAGTGTGACGGGCGCACGCCGAAGCAGCGGAAGAGCGCCCTCCGATCGGGGCGCTCTCCCTACCGCTGCCGGGTCCGCCGGGTCCCCCGGAACCCCCTGCAGCTGTCCCGCGATCGCGGGACACCAGGGCTCCCTCGGGGAGCCCCTGGACACGCGTGCAGGGGGCGCACGCTCCCGATGACGCGTGACCGCGCGTCTATGACACGCGGCACGCCGAGGGGCGGCCACTAGCAAGCCGGGAGATTTCCCGGCTTGCGGTACCGACCACACTTCAATAAAGTGTGTCGGTAGTGTAAATCTCCTCCTGCCTTCCTTGACTCTTTCTGCTGTCTCAGAGTAGGATGTGTCACTGCTGATCTCCTCTTCTCCCTCTACCACTTGCCCTCTTGACCCTATTCCCTCCCATCTCCTAAAACCCCTTGCTCCTACTATAATCCCCACACACACACACACACACATTTTTTACTCCTCCCTCTACTCTGGTACCTTTCCCTCCTCCTTCAAACATGCAACAGTTATACCATTACTGAAAAACAGCAAGCTTGACCCTACCTGTCTTTCTAACTATCGACCGGTCTCCCTCCTGCCTTATGCCTCTAAACACCATGAAAGTCTTGTATTCTTTTGCTTGCTCCACTGTCAACACCTATTCTCTCCTAGACCCTCTACAATCTGGCTTCTGCACTGCTCACTTGACTGAAATAGCCCTCAGTAAAATAACTAATGACCTCCATGCTGCCAAAGACAGAGGTCATTACACTCTGCTCATATTACTTGACCTCTCTGCAACATTTGACACCATGGACCACCCTCTTCCCCTTCACATTCTCCATACTCTTGGTATTCGAAACAAAGCTCTATCCTGGATCTCCTCTTACCTCTCCCATCGTACTTTCAGTGTCTCTTCTGCTAACAACTTCTCTATCCTGGGACCTCTTCTCTTTTCTCTGTACACACTTTCTCTCTGTGACCTAATCACATCTCTTGGGTTTAAATATCACCTCTATGCTGATGACACAAATTTACTTTTCAACCCCCGACCTTACTCCTGTACAGACCAAAGTTTCTGAATGTCTCTCTGCGAGATGATCCTGGATGGCCCTCCGCCGACTTAAACTTAACATGGCAAAAACAGAGCTCCTAATACTTCCTCCCAAATCTGGCCCTACTGCCTACTACCTCCTTCCACATTACTTGTTGAAAGCACTGTCATTTACCCAATAGCCCAAGCACGCTGCCTAAGGGTCACACTCTACTCCTCTCTCACATTCTCCTCTCACATTCAAAACGTATCTAAAACCTGTCGTTTTTTTTCCTCCACAGTATTACAAAGGTACACCCTTTCCTCTGTTGCTCGACAGCTAAAACTCTGACTCAGGCCCTCATTCTCTCCCGTCCCGATTGCTGTAACCTCCTGCTGTCCGGCCTTCCTGCCTCTCACCTGTCTCCCCTACAATCTATCCTAAACGCTGCTGCCGGAATCACTCTACTCTTTCCTAGATCTGTCTCAGCGTCTCCCCTGTTGAATCCCTCTCCTGGCTTCCTATCAAATCACACATCTCACTCAATTCTCCTCCTCAATTTTAAAGCTTTACACTCTTCTGCTCCTCCTTACATCTCTGCTCTAATTTCTCGTTATGCACCATCCAGACTCTTGCGTTCTGCTCAAGGATGTCTTCTCTCTACCCCCTTTGTATCTAAAGCACTCTCCCACCTTAAACCTCTCTCACTGACTGCCCCAACCCTGGAATGCCCCTCCCCTCAATACCCGACTAGCACCCTCGTTATCCACCTTTAAGACCCACTTGCTTAAAGAAGCATATGAGTAGCACCGTGGCTAATACTATACACATGATACATAAAGCTTGGCCCCCTGCAGACGCACTTACCAGAACTCCCTCCTACTGTCTCTGTACGTTCTTCCTACCTACCAATTAGATTGTGAGCTCTTCAGAGCAGGGACTCCTCTTCCTTAATGTTACTTTTATGTCTGAAGCACTTATTCCCATGATCTGTTATTTGTCATTTTTTATTTGATTACCACATGTATTACTACTGTGAAGCGCTATGTACATTAATAGCGCTATATAAATAAAGACATACAGTACATACATACATTCAGGGCCATATAACCTAAACAGTGCTCAGCTGAAAGAGTTGCTTAGTTATTGAGGCTTTCAACGTGTAAACGACATACGCCCGGCACCACCCTCTACTGCAATATAAGGTTCTTATCCGTCACGTGTCCCCTTATCTGATGCACTCTTTGTAACACTCTATGGGGCAGATTAATAAAGCGTCCATAAGGGTTAGACCAGGGCTGGGCAACTCCAGTCCTCAAGGGCCACCAGCAGGCAGGATCTTCAGGATTTCAATCGTAACTGAGACACCTGTGCTAAGGCAGGGACATCCGGAAAACCTGACCTATTGTTGGCCCTTGAGGACTGGAGTTGGCCAGCCTTGGGTTAGACCATTCATACAAAGGCGATCCTTTAATAAGGTGGCAGGGATGTATGCTACTTTGACTCCCTCACTTTGCCATTTGTTGCAGCCGCCTCTAGCAGCAAGGGGTTAATATTGATAAACCTGATGCCATGGCACAGACAAGGTGACACACACACACACACGGGCAGTACTCACGTAGGAATATCGTTGATCATAACGATGAAACCCATAATGAAAACAAACATTCCAACCAATGAGGCAGGGAGAAGCCATCCAGTGTACACACCTGAGAGAGGAAGAGGGTGAGGGAGAGAGGAAGAGGGTGAGGGAGAGAGGGAGAGTGTGAGGGAGGGTGAGGGTGGGAGAGAGGAAGAGGGTGAGGGTGAGTGGAAGGGGGTCAGGGAGAGAGGAAGAGGGTGAGGGTGGGAGAGAGGAAGAGGGTGGGGGTGGGTGAGGGAGAGAGGAAGAGGGCGAGGGAGAGATGAAGAGGGTGAGGGTGAGGGAGGGTGGGAATAAGAGAGTGTGAGCGGAGGGGTCAGATAAATACATAATATAATGAAGTGGACCTCATGCCTACAACATTTCCCCCCACAGAATCACTGCTCTGCCACTATAGTTACTGTACTCCCTCACAGTATCACTGCTCTGTCACTATAGTTACTGTACCCCCTCACAGTATCACTGCTCTGTCACTATAGTTACTGTACCCCCTCACAGAATCACTGCTCTGCCACTATAGTTACTGTACCCCCCACAGAATCACTGCTCTGCCACTATAGTTACTGTACCCCCTCACAGAATCACTGCTCTGCCACTATAGTTACTGTACCCCCTCACAGTATCACTGCTCTGTCACTATAGTTACTGTACCCCCTCACAGTATCACTGCTCTGTCACTATAGTTACTGTACCCCCTCACAGTATTACTGCTGTGTCACTATAGTTACTGTACCCCCTCACAGTATCACCGCTCTGTCACTAGAGTTACTGTACCCCCTCACAGTATTACTGCTGTGTCACTATAGTTACTGTACCCCCTCACAGTATCACTGCTCTGTCACTATAGTTACTGTACCCCCTCACAGTATTACTGCTGTGTCACTATAGTTACTGTACCCCCTCACAGTATTACTGCTGTGTCACTAGAGTTACTGTACCCCCTTATACACACTGTGACTAACTACTGAACCCTCCTTACATACACGCACTATAATTACAGACCCCCCACACACTGTCACTATAATTACAGACCCCCCACACACTCACTATAACTACTGACCCCTGCTTGAACACATAGTCACTATAACACTATGAACCCCCCCTACGCACACTGTCACTATAATTACTGAGTCTCCTAAACACTCTGTCACAAGATCCCTCGCACATACAAGCTGCGGCTCATTTCTGTAGCACCTACTGACCTCTCAGAAAAAAGGAATAGGTGCAAAACAGCGCTAGGGATACTGATGAATAAATGTTCAGGCAGCCAGGTGAATGACTGGTGGTACAACCAGTCAGGGAAACAGATGAAACGAAGGGGTTAACCGGCGCCAAAGAGGGTAAATACCAGTCCTGTTGTGACAGTCCAAATACAGTCCTTGGGATGATGAATGGTGATGATTCTCACCTCAGCAGTGCATATGTGAAAAAAGAAAAAAGAGAAAGAGAAATAATAGTGCAGTAAATCAACACAGGGGGGGGGGGGTGATCACAGATATTGACAAAAAACAACAAACAAGACATACAAACATATAACACTAGCACGGCCTAAATATTAATAAAAAGCATATTTATTGATGTGGAAATGTGCATAAACCGCATCCGGAGGGGTAAAATTGCAACCCTACTCACAAAATGCTGGAAAGGTACAGGCAGATCTGCTGTATGCAGCTGGGCTCTCAAGATGGCGACCGGAGCACTTGAAGAAGTACGCGCATGCGTACGAAACGCGTCGGGAAGTTTCAAGTTTTTAGAGTGTTCCAGTGTGGTGAAGTCTGCAGTTCCAAAGGAGAAACTCTGCAGTCTCCAACTAGTGTTTTGAACCGAAGTACGGCGATATTGCGGCTGCTGATGAGGACTGGAGGACTGGAGTCCTGTGAGCCGGTGGAGAATACACAACGGGGGTGACGTCACGTCCGCCCAGAGGCCTCGTCATCTGAGTCATCTGCCTGGCTTCCTAGTCACGTGTGGACGCCAGCACAAGTGCTCCGGTCGCCATCTTGAGAGCCCAGCTGCATACAGCAGATCTGCCTGTACCTTTCCAGCATTTTGTGAGTAGGGTTGCAATTTTACCCCTCCGGATGCGGTTTATGCACATTTCCACATCAATAAATATGCTTTTTATTAATATTTAGGCCGTGCTAGTGTTATATGTTTGTATGTCTTGTTTGTTGTTTTTTGTCAATATCTGTGATCACCCCCCCCCCCCCCTGTGTTGATTTACTGCACTATTATTTCTCTTTCTCTTTTTTCTCTTTTTTCACATATGCACTGCTGAGGTGAGAATCATCACCATTCATCATCCCAAGGACTGTATTTGGACTGTCACAACAGGACTGGTATTTACCCTCTTTGGCGCCGGTTAACCCCTTCGTTTCACCTACTGACCTCTGCCCCTTGCGTGCACAGAGAGCCTACACCATGTTTCAGTCTTGCAGCACTGACTACTGTACGCACACACACACACGCACACGCACACGCACATGCACACACACGCCGTTCCAGGCCTTCTGCACCTGATTCACATTGGATATCCCCACCACATGCACTGTCAATACACCTTGCTCTTGCCCTGCAGCACCCTACAAGAACTGCCTCTACCCAACCCACCCATGTTCTGTCACTGCACCTTGTTCCTTCTTTGCATTCCCCTCGCTATTCCAGCTACTGCACATTATCCCTTTTCTACAGCTGCCTCTGCTATTCCAGTAGTGGGCCCCATCCATGCTCTGTCACTGCACCTTGTCTCTTTCCTATAGCACCCCCCTATCCTGCCCACTGCATCTTCCCTTCACTTGTTCACTGCTGCATCCCCTTCTATCCTGCACTCACCGGCCCCCACTCTAACTCCCCCTCGTCTCTGCTGCTCACCCAGCCATGCAAAGTAAAGCGCTATCTTCTCTCCGTAGTATTTCCTGATGTGGTCCAGGGGCTGGTACTTGTTCCACTTACTCCAGCGGGCCCAGTACTGAAACAGGATCTGCCTGAGGAACAGCTGTTCTGAGGGGGTGCCCGGTGTGTGGGCGTACGTGCCCTGCCAGGGTAAACAGAGGGGTCACGTTAGTAGGGGTTCCACTACTCTGCTCTTGTATTGTGTACGTCTGGTGAATTGACTATTGTCTAATTATTGTGATGTTACATTGTGCAGCTGTGTTCTGCGGTGTGTTAGTTTTTTTATGCATTGTGTGTGTGCTTGTGTGTGTGTGTGCTTGTGATTTGGTGTGTTTTTATAATGACTTGTGTTGAGTATCTGTTACTTTTTTTTGTCATGTTCTATATTTGTGTTCACATTATGTTCAAGTTGTGTGTCCCTCTTGTTGTGTACTTATGTTTCACATTGTGTGTTTAATTTATTGTCAGTGTCACATTGCATATGTACTGTATGTCACGTTGTGTGTCTGTGTGTTTGTATTATGCATTGTGCTTAAGTCCAAAACACACCGTCTGGTGCTGGGAACACCTGTAATAATCTATAATGTGTCTTCCAGGTCCGTTATGGCCAAAGGCTACTTAGTATGGGCCATTGTGTATCTTTAAGTCTGTCACAGTGTGTGTTGTGTCATACTGTATGTGTGTTAAGTGTGGTTGCATTGTGCCGTGTATATTTGAGTTGTGCTGTGTGGTGTGTCACCCAGTGTGTTGGTGCTGTGTGTGTCACCCTGTGTGTTTGTGTTGTGCTGCGTGTGTCACCCTGCATGTTTGCACTGTGCTGTGCGTGTGGGTGTGCATGCATGCATGCCACCTTTCGTGTTTGCATTGTGCTGTGCGTGTACGCGAGTGACTCTGCGTCTTTGCACTGTGTTGTGATGTGCTGTGTGTGCACGTGTCACCCTACGTGTTTGCACTGTGCGTCACCCTGCGTCTTTGCACTGTGCTGTGTGTGCATGCGCGTCACCCTGCATGTTGGTACTGTGTTGTGATGTGCTGCGTGTTTGTACGCGAGCGTCACCCTGTGTGTGCGAGCATGTGCATCATGCTGCATGTTTGCACTGTGCGTGTGTGTGCATCACCCTGCGTGTTTGCACTGTGTTGTTGTGCATCACCCTGCATGTTTGCACTGTGTTGTTGTGCATACCCTGCATGTTTGCACTGTGTTGTGGTGCGTGTGTGCATGCGTCACCCTGTGTGTTTGCTTTGTGCTGTGTGTATCGTGTTGTGTGTCATGCTGTGTGTTTGCGCTGTAATTGCATTTTGCTGTGTACGACACGGTTTCCATTGTGCTGTGTGGGTCAGGCTGTGTGTTTCCATTGTGCTGTGTGGGTCAGGCTGTATGTTTCCGTTGTGCTGTGTGGGTCAGGCTGTGTGCTTGCATTGTGCTGTGTACGACACGGTTTCCATTGTGCTGTGTGGGTCAGGCTGTGTGTTTCCATTGTGCTGTGTAGGTCAGGCTGTGTGTTTCCATTGTGCTGTGTGGGTCAGGCTGTGTGTTTGCGTTGTGCTGTGTGGGTCAGGCTGTGTGTTTGCGTTGTGCGGTGTGGGTCAGGCTGTGTGTTTCCGTTGTGCTGTGTGGGTCAGGCTGTGTGCTTGCATTGTGCTGGGTGTGACACGGTTTCCGTTGTGCTGTGTGGGTCAGGCCGTGTGTTTCCGTTGTGCTGTGTGGGTCAGGCCGTGTGTTTCCGTTGTGCTGTGTGTGACACGGTTACCGTTGTGCTGTGTCAGGCTGTGTGTCGCGCCGTGCACCAGACTCACATCGTGTAGCGGGTACGCAGCGCTGAGCACTTTCTCACACAGCAGCCTCTCCATCCCAACCTCCCCCCGACGAGAGTTTCCATATGGGGCGCAGGCCAGGATCTCGTACAACTAGGGGAAAGCAGAGTCACCAACATGCAGAGCATTGCAGCCCCGAGCAGCAGAGCATCTCACACGTCTCCCAAAACCTTGCTGCAGTATTAGGACAAGTGGAGTAACTGGTTTGCAGAGCATCGCATCACTGATTATCATAACATTGCAGAGCAGGACAGACTATCATACGTTTGCACAACACCACATCACTGGCCATCTTAATGCTGCAGACCATTACAACACTGCAGAGCATCACATCTCGTTCTGCTGGAGGGTTACAGCACTGCCATAGTGTCACAGCATAGCAGGGTATCGCACATCTGACCTCACAGTACCAGTATAACAGGATGCAATATTGTGCATGGAGTTTATAGCAGTTATTAATATCTGCCCAGACGAGCTCATCATTTAATCTATGCAGCGGTACAAAGAGAAAAAGTGACTCGCCTAAGGTCACAAGATACCGACAATGGATCTTCAACAAAGGTTTCCCCACTCCCTTTTCCTTGGCCAATAGCATCTTATCCCAACACTACAGCACAAAGCCTCAGCACCATGGTCAGATTTACTAAACAGTGCTAAGCCATAGGGCACCCAATGCCTAATTAAAATGAATGGGTGCTGTAATACTCAGCAGCATTTAGTAAATATAGCCCTCAGGGTCTCAGGCACTGCAACATGGTCCTGGAGACCTGCAGAGCATTGCTCCGTTTGCACACGTACTCACTATCTGATGCCGCTGTGTGTTGGTGAAAAAAGTTGCATGATTTTCACTCCCCGGGTACCTGCAGAGAGCACAGAGCATTAATCAGTGTTATTAACAAAAAGTAGTGGTCCTACACCTTAATTTCAGAGCGCAAACTTTGATTACATAAGGGGACAGAGCTTGTATATACAGTACACACACATACAATTATGGCCAGATTGTCCTTGGTATTCACAGCAGTGAATGTACACCAGAAAGTGCAGTAAGAATGATCATTTTGTTGTTTTTTTTGTTTTTGTATAGCGCTGCCAGTTGTACGTAGCACTTTACAGAGACATTTTGCAGACAGTGCCTGCCCCGTGGAGCTTACAATCTATGTGTTTGGTGCCTGAGGCACAGGGAGATAAAGTGACTTGCCCAAGGTCACAAGGAGCCAACGCCAGGAATTGAACCAGGATCCCCTGCTTCACACTCAGTGCCAATCAGTGTCTTTACTCACTGAGCCACTCCTCCTCGATTCAATCACATTAACAAAGAGATGAACGCTTCAAATAGCCCGTGTATGCTCCAACATCAACTCCCACAGACAATGGCGGGGAAGATTTTAACAATAAAATCCACCAATCCAACAATAAAGGAAATGTTCACCTTGCAATCATTATGGGAGATTTCAATGCAAATGCAAGATTGGTGTCCATCAAAAAGGAAGTGGGTAATTATTAGGGTGACCAGACGTCCCGGTTTCTAAGTTACTGTACCGGTGTCCTGACAATCTTTCTAATGTCCCGGTTTTGAGCAGAGAGAGGAGCAGCTGCAGCTCAATGTCTCTTCTGGCCAATAGGTGGCACTTCACAGCTCATACAGCTCCTCCTCTACCCGCTCCGGCTCCTCTCGTCCCCTACCTCAGCAGGTTGGGGGGACATGTCCGCAGCATGCCGAGGAAAGGGCTGTACTCTCGTGCTCTATCCAGCGGTGCGCAAACTGGGGGGCGCGCAAGATTATGTAGGGGGGGCGCGGGCTGCGTGCGGGGAAACCTGGGGGCGGGCAGAGCTGTGCACGGGCGGCCAGAAGCTCCGTGCTGAGGCTGCTCCTCTGCTGTGTCTGCCTGCAGAGGGGGCGGGGCCTGCAGAGGGGGCGTGGCCTTGCTGCGGGGCCTTCCCTGCACACAGACAAGCCCTCCTCCTCCTGTCTGTTACCTGCCTGTTTCCAGCAGCACATGGGGGGACCTGAGCAGGCTTAGTTACTCCCGTGTGTGTGTATATAAGTATATATGTAATATATATATATATATATATATATAAATAAATATATATATAGCGAGACGGCAGTGTGTGTGTGTGTGTTTGATTGAGTGTGTGTTGTGTCTGTGTGTTGGTTGTGATTGAGTGTGTGTGTTGTGATTGAGTGGGTGTTGCGTCTGTGCTGTGCCTGTTGGTTGTCTGTGTGGGTGTTGTGATTGAGTGTTGTGTGTGTTGGTTGTGATTATGTGAGTGTTGGTTGTGTGTGTTGTGAGTGTGTGTGTGCTGTGTCGGTTGTGATTGAGTGTGTGTTGTGTCTGTTGGTTGTGATTGAGTGGGTGTTGTGTGTGTGTGCTGTGCCTGTTGGTTGTCTGCCTGTGTGTGTGATATGATTGAGTGTTGGTTGTGTGTGTTGTGATTGTGTGTGTGGGTGTTGTGATTGAATGCAGCAGTGCACAAATTGAGGGGGTGCGGCCTGGGCGCAAGATTATTTAGGTGGGGCGCATGCGGCAAAACCTTGGTGTGCAGGCGAAAAAGATGTGCTCGGGCGGCCAAGAAGATGTGCGCGCGCGGCCAAACAGAATAGTGCAGGTAGGGCCACGTGATTCGGAGGTACGGGGGAGGAGCACGCCCCAGCGCTGTGATGTCAAACGCCCCTCCTTCCGGTGTCTGCCCTACAATAGCGCTGTGGCCCTGCTCTCCTCCGCTGGCAACCAGCTTCGCTGCGATCCTCTGCAAGTGAAAGGGTCGGCGGCCACTATATCAATCAAGGGCGAGCTGTTGAAGTATGTAAGTATTTAGGCTGTGATTATAGTGCCCCCGAAAGCAAATGCATGGTCGCCGGCGCGTTCGCTTATAGTAAGCGCGACGGGGCGCCGCGATTTTTTGAAGCCGGCAATACTTGATTTTTCAGGGGCTGTCGCCTCATGTGACAGCCCCTGAACCAATCAATGGCCTGGTCCTCCACGCCGCAAAGCGAAATACAACTTTCACTAGCGGTGACGGGTGATGTCGCCGTCGTGGGCAGTATATGTGCGGCCTTAGACATTTGTATTTACATTGTATACCGTTTAATAAAGGGTTTTTTTTTCCATGTGATTTTGATTACATCAGGCAGGGAGGCACGAGAAATTTCATGGATAAAAAGGGGGGGCTCGGCATAAAAAGTTTGCTCACCCCTGCTCTATACAGTGCACTACCTCGCCCTTGTCGCCTGCCCCCACACCATCTGGAGGCGGGTACTTCCTGCAAACGAGGGTGAGAGGCGCCGGTGGAGGGAACTTTATTCAGAGTTGGTTCCCCGTCCCACTGGGGATTTGAGTTGGAGAGTCCTCCATGGTGCACTGAGCACGGGAGTGTACTTGGCCCACTTCACGGACCCCCACCACCTGCCCCTCCTGTGGCGAGCGGGAGTCCGTGTACCATATTTATTTTCGCTGTGCCAGACTGCAGCTCCTCTTATCCACCTTGAGGAGCCTTCTCCTGCAGTTCTGGCTGCACTTTTCCCGTCACCTTTTTATTTTTGGGTGCCCAGTGTCCCGGGACAATAAGCCTAGGGATCTCCTCGTCAACCTGCTCCTGGCATTGGCTAAACTAGCCATTTATAAGTCCAGGAAGCAGTGTCGGGAGAGGGAGGTCCCAACAAACATCGTGGCCATGTTCCGGGCGCTGGTGTCCACTGGGACGGTTTCAGAGTTTGCCTCCCAGTGGGCGTCTGGCGGGGTGTCCCCCACTTTGGATTATTTTGTACTAACCCTTCTTAGTGCACTTTATTTTATTTACAGTGCATTGGATGTTTTAATGTTATATTTGTTTGACTGGTTTTTCTTTGTTCTACTTGGTTCTAACCAAGTAGAATTGCTGTTCTACTAATTGGCCGGCTTTGCTTTGACTTTGGGCACTATTGCTAAGCCTGCAGCCTACAAGCACTCCTAAATCCTTCTCCATCAAGGATTGCCCCAATTTATCCCCATTTAATTTGTAAGTCGCCCGTTTATTCTTGTTTCCCAAATGCATAACCTTACATGTATCTGTATTAAACCTCATCTGCCATTTACCTGCCCACGTTTCCAGTCTAGCCCCCGAACTAGCAGGACTGCCCCTCACCCTAAGGTGTGAGTGTATTGAAAGAGGGGCGAGTGGTGAGGGAGCGGCCGCCCTCCTGCTGTTTTGCATTGTCATTGTGACACATCACATAGCAACGTGCCAGCATGATGACGCGTTGCCATGACAACGTGACAATAGCTGCTCTATTTCAATCTGAAACTCACAAGCCCTTTATCCCCTGTACCCAATGTTCCAACTCTGTCCATGAAATGTCGGAATTGACTGTATAACCCTGTTCTTTTAATGTAACCACGTATATTTCTAACTCTGTGCCCAGGACATACTTGAAAACGAGAGGTAACTCTCAATGTGTTACTTCCTGGCAAAACATTTTTATAAAATAAAATAAAAACAGGACTTCACGACACCGCAAAGTTATGATGCCGCGACCCTCCAGGAGTGGTGCTGCTCTTCAAGGAAAAGCCGGCAGGTAATTACAATCCGCCCCTGGCTGGTCTTGTGATCAAACAGGCATAGTATTAGCATCTGTTTTGACCATATAGACTTCCCAGTCATGCCAAGGCTTAAACAAGTTTAGATGGTATACTTGTACCTACCTGCGGTGATCAGGTTGTCTAACCTTGCAGTTGACATCCCCTGCCTCAATGATCTCCTAAGGTCCTTGCCCTCAGCTGTAGGCACCAGAACCATAAACACGATCTCCGGGCTGGAACTTCAGTATTTTCGCATTTTGATTGTAATACGTTTGTTGGTTTTCTTAAGCCCTCTCCATATGCTCTCAGACTATGACTAGCCTGTCCCACGTGTTACGGACATGCTTTATAACATTATTTTCCCCCCAAATCTTTTGCTATATCTACTATACCTCTAGGATGGCGTCTGTATAGCAACTGTAAAGGCGAGAAGCAACTGGGGCTGCAGCAGGAGAGGAGAGAGTTAGAGACTACGTAAGGTTTGAGGGAACCAGTCCCAGAATCAGGGCTCAATTACACCATAACATCAGTGTAATAATGTTCACTTGTGAATCACCCATTGGGAATCAGCTATAATCAGAGCTATGTGAGACTTTCTTGAAACCTGTTTGTCTAAACTCCAGTCAGAAAAAACAATGCATAGGTGTCTATGGGGTGGTGACAGACCTATATATATACCATAATGGACATGCCTACCCTCCCCATAAAACAGCCTGCAAAACTAACATGACCATATGGAGTGAACAGGTAAGTACTCACAATACAGCAGCTTGTCCCTGGGTGATGCGTGCCTCACGTCAGCAAGGTAGGTTGAATGGATGTCCCAAAAGGTCCAAAACGGAGCACAGCAGTAGCAAGGAGTGGGGCCACAAACCAGAAAAAGGGGTTAAAAAATAGTTTATTCCATAACAAGTGAGGGGTACAGGGTAACTCTGACGCGTTTCGGGAACAAGTCCCTTTGTCAAAGAGTAAAGAAGCATCTGTGCATACCCCCTGTTAAATACGTGATCCCCCGCCCCCAACAATGACGTCACGCGCGCTAAATCTCGCAAGATTTGGACAGTGGACCTCTCCCATTGGTGTGGGTAATCACCAATGAGGCACCTCATCACCCTGTTGCACATTGTGTCACAGCAATGAGGCGCCTCATTGGTGATTACCCACAACAATGGGAGAGGTCCACTGTCCAAATCTCGCGAGATTTCGCCCGCGTGACGTCATTGTTGGGGGCGGGGGATCACGTATTTAACAGGGGGTATGCACAGATGCTTCTTTACTCTTTGACAAAGGGACTTGTTCCCGAAACACGTCAGAGTTACCCTTTACCCCTCACTTGTTATGGAATAAACTATTTTTTAACCCCTTTTTCTGGTTTGTGGCCCCGCTACTGCTGTTCTCCGTTTAGGACCTTTTGGGACATCCATTCGAGTTAGAGACTACGATTGCTGTTCCATACCCTGTAGTTTGATCTTGAATTATTTTTTTGTACTCGCCTCATATTCTCTTGTTCTGCTGCCATTACATTGTACCTTAGCATTTTTTGCTTGTTAGATTATCTTTTTTTGCTTAGTTATCTAGGGCTTATTTTGTTGATTGTTTTAGGGGTATTGGGGTAAGGGAAGTACCTCTTGTTCCTTTAGGGACAAGGGGGAACGGGCCTGAGGAAGGGGCCTGTCCCCAAAACGTTGCCCCCCTGTTTATCCCCCATTTTGTACCCCCCTTCCCCCTTTTTCTCCACTCACCCTTTCTCAAATTTTTTTTTGCTATTTTTTAGTGTGGTTTATTCTATTGTGTTGGTGTCACTTTGCTTCTTGTATATAACTTGTGCATTTATTAAATACTTATTTGATTTGGCATTTCCCACTTGTTGCATACTTTTCCTACAGTCAGAGTGTGCTGGAACTATTAGCTTTGTTGGTTTTATATTTCTTTATTTCAATAATTGCAATGCTCATGGTATAAAAGTTCACGTCCCATGCTCACAAGTTATCCCATTGAATGCCTGTGTATTGTGACCAATCAGCCTTCCTGAAAGCAGAGTGACTGCTCTTCTGGAGTCAATGAGAGCAGTGGTTTCCTGGCCATTTAGTTTAATAGTCCTAATGAATCAGTGTGATGTTTAAACTGCTCCCACAAGGTTGATCCAGCTACAATTAATTATGTGTTTCATTGACCAGCTATCTTGCCCAACTGTCCGCAACTAACACTTGTGGGAAACCAAAGTACTTTTCACTTCCTCGATTGGTTCATTGGGGTCCTTTGCTCGTCATTGTTCATGAATTATCCCCATTACAGCACGGGTCTTCAGAACGTCGCCTCTTATTGCGGCGTCAATAATCATTCTGGGTCCATAACAGCTCTTTAGTGGTCTGTTGTTGTTCTATCAGTACTACAAACTTGTCGTAGGAGTCGGAAACATTTTGTCTAATCCATTCACATAAGCCTAGAGGTAACACTTCTAGAAATCAGGCAAATATGAGTACTTTAGCTCTATAATTTTGACCGGCAAATAGACGTTTCCCACTGGTATAGTCTTTGGTGCACGAATGGCTGCAGTTACTTCGACTCTGGTGAGAATTAGTTTCCTGTAAGCGAGGATACTCTGCAGCATCTGCTAAATCAAGCTTGTGGTAGGCCTTTTGAGCTTCACCGCACAAAAAAGGCACAAGTATACCAGCCTATTGTTCCTGGGGAACTCAAAACTACGTGAATAAGTGTGTTAAATAATCACAATACATACAGTTCAGCTACAGGCGCTTAACAACAAGCAAATATGAATGTATAAATGTCCTTGAGTTGGCCCCAAGAGGTTAAATACAACCTTAGAGTCCAATCTGTTGCCAGAAACAGTCCAAAAAACAAAGTTCTAGGAAGGTGCCGCTCCCTCAGTTGGAAGTGCTAACCCAGCATTCAATGATAACTAAATAGGATGAGAACAGAAAGCGCACACTTCTTGGTGCAATAACATTTTTACTAGATTAATGAGACAAACAAACAAATAGCGGTAATACACTCACAAACATCCGCACTAGGGAGGCGTCACGAGAGACAGCAGGAACCTCCCATTACCGGAAAGGCGGAAGCAAGCAGCGGACACGCTGCAGCAACCGGCGGAGAATCCCCCCGTGAGGACAACTCAGCCCATCTCCAGCGCGGATCTGTGAACCACGGCTAATTGCTTATTTTATTTGGATGTTTGTGAGTGTATTACCACTATTTGTTTGTTTGTCTCATTAATCTAGTAAAAACGTTAATGCACCAAGAAGTGTGCGCTTTCTGTTCTTCTCATCCTATTGTTCCTGGGGCAAGCTTCCCTAGTAGTGGTGGTCACGGGAGACCAGGACTAACACCAGGGATTAATATTGCCAGACAGAAACACAAGAGTTTATAAAATTAATTTATTGGAAAGCAGTAATCCACAACAATACAGATACACAGACAACAAACCCAACTGGGGAATACTGGGGTAACCTATAGTCGTAGGTGCAGGGACCTCCATAGAGAGTTTCCCTGATCTTCCCCCTGCAATGTCCTTTTAACTGAACTCCATGCCTGGCACCAGCACAGAAGTGGACGCTGCAGCTTTCCTTAGTACAGCAAACATCTGCAATTCTTGTGGCTCTTAACGGAGCGGAATTGAACTGCTAGGGGTCTAGCTCCCCACCTGTTTATACCCTTAACCCACCATGTTGCAACATTCAGGGCCAGGTGCTGGCTAGTGCCCAGCCCCTGATTGGTGGGTAGAAATGCAACATACGAGTAACATACAAACAGTTACTTGGAAAGTTCGCAGACAATCTTTGCAACTTTCCATCTGAAACACAATTAACCCCTGGTCCCTGAACTGCTGGAACCAGGCAAGATACAGACATAATACAGATATAACATAACATAATACAGGCAGTCCTCGGAATCTGTTCTGGAAGTAGCGTTGGATAGTGAAACCGTTGTAAAGTGAGTTCCATGTTAATCAGTGGCGGTGAGCGTTGGATAATGCTTTTCGGCATCGAAAAACAGCCTTGACCTGTATTACCAGCAGCCATATTTACACCTACCGTCACAGTGGTTCTCTTGAAAGCCGGAAGGTAGGCCTCACACAATAGAAGACACCTCTGTAGTCATTTTTTGTAAAATAACTTGACCCTGATCGCATCACGCTCCTCCTGCTGTTAGTTCCCCCAGTCGCTTATCCACCTCTAGTAATGTGGCTCTCTGTCAGTGCAGTCTGGCTCAGCAACAATTGGTTGGTTTCTTGCTGCTGTGCAGTATCGTGCATCAGGAATTACACTAAGTCCTCCATGATCCCACCTCTATGTGACAAGGTACCATCCTTGTCCGTGTTCTGAACCCCTCTCAGGCATAAAGAAATCAATGAAGGCCAAGTGTGTAGTGTTTCGTGAGGTTTAAAGTATAGGGGTCCTGTCCTTAGTTGACAGAAATTGGACATTGTCCCTTTAACTTAAGCACAACCACAGAACAAATGCCTTGCTCCCACTGGAGCTCTAACTAAGGGCTGTTATATAGTGGCCGTGCGCGCGTGCAGGGCAGTGAGTGTGGAGCCGGCCGACAGGAAGGAAGATGGGGGAAAAGAATGAATTTGCGCCACTACCGGCGCTGTAATGTGTGTGTGTCAAAGTTAAATAAAAATTATTTTTATTGTGCAACTTTTTTTTAATTCATTACACACACCCCACACCCCATCGAGGGCCTTCCCTACAACACTACTCTTAGTAGGGGTTGGGGCCTTGGGGTAAAGCTCTGGCTTAGTCTGGGGACTTATTTGCTCCCTGGACACGTTCTCTCCCCTTGCTGCCCCCGTCAAGACTGGCGCGCGGTCTCCGTTCGAGCCAAACACATATCTCCCCCCCGTGGAGGATTCTGGGACTTGTAGTCCCGCTGTCAATCTGCGGAGCCACAACTCTGCCACTGCTCATGTGTGATGCGTTACGCTCCGCATGTGCAAGCACCCAAGATAGCTGCCCCCACACGCCGAGTCTGCCTCTGAGCTCCGGCGGCTCCGTTCGCCCTGGCAACCTCTCTCCCTGCACCAGAGGTAAGGGGGAGCTCAGCTACAGAATATTTACAAGAATGCCCATCAACCGTTAGATTACATGATGATACAAGCAAGATAAGGATCAGCAAGGGAGTGCAGCAGGGACACACTAAGTAACCAAAAGCTTTTAATAGCAACGCTAAGAATTGTTCAAGACATTAGATTGGGAAGATAAACGAATCAAAATCAATGGTGCATATTTGAGTCATCTACGATCTGCAGACTTATTTTTGCCACAAGTCCAGAAGAACTCCAGCAACACATCGGAGACCTCACTGAAGCAGGTAACAGATTACTACGAGAGATATTTAACAAATGTATCAACTCTACAAAGATCAAACAAACGGAATAGCACTAGAAGATAAAAGACTATGTCTACCTTAGCCAGCATGTTGGATGGGAACCATATGAATTAAATCAATAGGAGAATGAAGATGGGATGGAGGCGTTTGGAAGATACAAGAAAATCTTTCATGGGAACCTTCCCACTGCCTCAAGTCGAAAGCGTTCGACCAATGTATCCTACCAGTGCTCACGTATGGATGTGAAACGCGTGTGTGTAACTATATCTATATATTTTATTGTTACATTTACTTTAAATCATCAATAGGTATTCTTACCTGCTTAGTTTGCTGTTTTTAAACGGACAGGTGAACGTCTCTGGGGGCTGCTTTGGGACATTCTCTTGTAGCATGTTTGGGATGGAAAGTTTATTTAGAACTTGTGATAACCAGGGGCTGAACTGAGCAGGACTGGTCTGGAAATGGGTACAAGAGAGATTCATATCAGAGAGCATGACAAAAGCACACGTGTTTCACAGCAAAGAGCGCGTGTGACACTGTACATAGTCCTGGATTTATAGATTCAGTCCCCATAGATCTTTACCCGAAAAAACGCCACACCGCTCCGTCATCCCACCGAGTTCAGATTCCTTCTACACACGCCCCACACTATCTCTCAGTCTAAAATCTCTACTGGCACACTCAGACACCAACAGTCTCATTCCTGTGGTGGCTCTCACTAGCAGTCTGATACCT
>NC_134496.1:3913596-3924825 GCF_040206685.1 Ascaphus truei | reverse complement strand
GAACGCACAGCTACGGTGGCCTCGGTCTGCCAAAATGGTTCCCGAATAAGAGCAACGCATTTCGCCGTACCAACGGCTTCCTCAGGCTCTTTGTGATCCTTCTTGCACCATGTCCAGGGTTTAAATACCCTTAGGCAAGTCTCCTAATGTCCAATCGTGAGTCTAATAGTGTCCCACCTGACTCCATCAGCTGCTTCACTACCCAGAGTGCGCGCTGAACTCCGTCACAGTGCTCTACCAATCACATGGCAGAGGAATCCAAATGAAACATAATCTATGCACACATATACTGTGGATTCCTCATACTTGTAACACATTGGGAAAATACTTTCTACAAATATATTAGGGACCCAATTGTACCAGTCCCCATTACTCTAAAAACATTATCCTGCAACCATACACAGAGGCATAGTTTCAATACACATACACAGGCAGAGCTCTCATAAGAGCACAGTGAGGCTAGATATTAATGATCACTAAGTATCAGAATTATTAGCTGTGTATGGGCATCTCTAATGACCCATACACACAGGAACATAAATAGGAGGTAGGAATCCAAAAGAGAGACACCAATCCAATACTTAAAAAATGTAGATATTTATCCAGCATTGATAAAAATTGGAGGCTTACAGGATTCCGGAAAGGTAACAGCAAGTTTGTACACATGAAGGTTCACTCGAGTCGCGTTCTCGAGTGAACCTTCATGTGTACAAACTTGCTGTTACCTTTCCGGAATCCTGTAAGCCTCCAATTTTTATCAATGCTGGATAAATATCTACATTTTTTAAGTATTGGATTGGTGTCTCTCTTTTGGATTCCTACCTCCTATTTATGTTCCTGTGTGTATGGGTCATTAGAGATGCCCATACACAGCTAATAATTCTGATACTTAGTGATCATTAATATCTAGCCTCACTGTGCTCTTATGAGAGCTCTGCCTGTGTATGTGTATTGTTAACATATTGCACTATGCGAGTATCACATTTTTTCCTTAGGCACTGACGCTCCCCTGATTCCTTTTCCTGTTACTTTGCGGACCGTGAAACAGTCCTTAAGGGTTTGAGTGTCTATTTATCACTTCATGCACTTTATTTTTGATTTATTTTTGATATCACTAGTCACTATATATCACTGCATGGTTTAAGTTGTGTGTTTTTTAGAGTGTATGAGCGCCATCTAGTGTTTTTTTTTGTACAGAGGCATAGTTTGCCTTTACAACTATTAACCCTATCTAGGGTGGGGATCAAAATAGTAAAACCCCTCACACCCCTATGCTCTACTCAACCCTACATCTTAAATTGGGATCATTATTCATAATACAACATAATGGTGATCAGACACTACATCTCACAACCATAAATACATCTTAACCCAATCCCTAATGTCAGATCACCCTGGGGGAGATGCCTGTGTAGAATCAAAAACACAAGGAAATTGTAGGCATACAATAATAGTGAGGCTAAATGGGTAGTCATATTCTAAGATTATTAATTACATTAAAAAAAAATTGACAGCACAGGCGCAATATTGCACATAGAAGTGTGAATACATAAATACATTGGTAAAAACATACATAAAATAAGAAACATATCTCGTCAAAAGGATAAAACACCTAATATTTCTAATTGCACATATGGTACTTTAAAGCTATCTACTCTCTGCTAATAGGAAAACGGAAAGTTAGGCTCTGAAACCTTCATCCAATAAAAGCTCCTAGATCTATATCAGCATTTAAGCCACCTGGGGCAAGTGTCTTAAGTCTGTAGATCCAGTACTTTTCTTGTTTACATAACAGGTTGAGCCTATCCCCACCTCTCCAGTTCTGGGGTACTTGTTCAATGCCTCGATATATTAACCCAGTGCTACTGCCTGAATGAAATTCATCAAAATGTTTCGATACGCTGTGTCTTGCTAGTTTTTTACGTATATTGCCCATGTGCTCCAGTATGCGGACCCTCAATGGCCTTGAGGTGCGTCCCACATACTGGAGTCCACATGGGCATTCCAACAAGTACACTACATAAGAGGACCTACAATTCATAAATCCCCTCGTCATGAACACTTCACCAGTCTTTTTCGAACTGAATTTACATCTCTCCTTTGATGCATGCATGCAAGCTTTACACCCGCCACACCCATAAAAGCCCTTCTGTTGTGAGAGCCATGTAGTGGGCCCTGCTTCTTTCCTCCTAAACGTACTTGGTGCAAGTTTACTTTTCAAATTAGGTGCTTTGGTGATTGGGGATCATTTAGATCCAGTGATCAAGGTAGGGACAGAGTATAGGAGACGGGATAGGGAATATAGGACACCCAGGAGAGATCAGTTTAGAAGATCGGAATACCAAAGTGAGGGGCAAAGATCGAGGCAAGAGTATAGACCTGACAACAGGAGGAGTGCATCAAGAGAGCACAGGAGGAGTGACAGAGAGGAACGGGAGGCCCCTTTTTTAGACCGGGCCACAGAATCCCACATTCTGATACAGAACAGATACAGTCCTAGGGGACCGAGAGAGACAGGATCCAAAAGGGGAAAAGGGGAGAAAAAGAACTTTAGAGGACGAAGGGAAGGAAGAAAGCACGCGATCAAAAAGACACATGCGATAAAGAGTGTGTTCAATATTAGTAAAAAGGTCCTGACGCAAACAGAGAATAACCTTATAGCCAAAGGCTTAAGCTTTGCTTCCACAGTAGGACCCAGCAGTTTTAGTTTATTTATTGATGCGAACAAATACTTGCGATAGCTCACAGTCAAAAGGTTTTTCCTTTCTGTAGATGTTCTAAGTAGAGATCAGAATAATAGATCGGTGTCTAATGAGCTAAGCTCAAGTCCAAATGAGAGCAATAGAGATGAGTTCACTCATTCTAATCTAAGAGAGAAGTCCAAATTTTACCCAAGTTTTAGCAAAGGGCCAAATTTAGAAGAAGTTTTTTACCAGTCCATACTGGAGGACTTTGAAAAACTTGCACGGACACCAAAGAAGTTTGCAGATAACCTTACAAAATTTGAGAAGGTAGCATTAGAAGCATTAGCAGGGGATCGTTCCATCACAATTAAACAAGCAGACAAGGGAGGAGGGGTCGTTATAATGGACACCGATTACTACCTTAGAGACGCGGATAGAATTCTGAGTGATCAGACTACATATGAAAAGTTAAGTGTAGATCAAACTCCAGTGTTTAAAGAGGAACTGTATATGATTTTAAATAAAGGAAAACGTTTGGGTATTTTAACAGAGAAAGAATTTGTTTTTTTAAAGAGAGACAAACTCATAATGGCCATATTTTATTTTTTACCCAAGATTCTTAAAGATCTAGAGAACCCTCCAGGTAGGCCCATTATTTTGGGTATTGGTTCGCTGACATGTAACCTTTCAGAATACATCGATTTTTACTTACAGAAATATGTTGTTCAGTCAAAATCACACCTTTGGGACACGACACAGGCCCTGAATGTTTTGAGAGAGGTTGAGTGGCAGGATGGTTACATCTTGGTGACCTGTGATGTGACCTCTCTCTACACATCCATTGGACATAGTGATGGAGTAGAAGCCATAAGCAAGGCACTAGAAGGGGAAGCAGATTTACGAAAAGAACAGCGTGATTTCCTATTAGAGGGAATAAGGTTTGTGTTGGGGCACAAGGTGTTCTGGTTTGACGGCATGTATTACTTGCAATTGTGTGGCACAGCCATGGGGACCAGGTTCGCACCCAGCTACGCCAACATTTTCATGTCCAGATGGGAGGAGGAGAATGTTTGGGCGGGGCGCGGTTTTGGTGCGAGCCTGGTCTTCTGGCGGCGTTATATTGACGACATACTGTTTGTCTGGAAAGGAAGTGACGAAGATCTGGTCTCTTTTTTAAGTAATTTTAATAACAACAATGTGAACTTGCGTTTCACTTCACAATACAGCAAGACCAAGATAGATTTTTTGGACCTTACGATTTTTTATAGATAATGGGGTTTTAAAAACGAAGACTTTTTTCAAAGATGTCGACTCAAACAACTACCTGTTGAAGAGCAGTTGCCATAAAAAAAAAAAAAAGAGTGGCTAGATAATATACCCTTCGAACACGTCCGCAGATTACGGCGGAACTGTACAAATGATGGTACCTTTAGGGAACAGACGGAGGTATTGAAGGATAGGTTCTTGGAGAGAAATTACCCTACAGAACTGGTTGAGGCTGCAATAGATAGAGCCGCAGCATTAAAACAGGAAGATCTGCTAAATTATAGGAACAAGGTGGAGGCTACAGAATACAATATACCGTTTGTCACAAAGTACAATAGGGATTCCAATAGAATTACAAAAATTGTCAGAAAACACTGTTACCTGGTTCTTAAATACCCAGGGCCTCATTCAGAGACGGTTGATAAAAATTATCACCAGGGCATTTAAAATGACGTTTTTATGGGTGTTGCTATCATGGTATTCAAAAAGTCTCGATTACAAGTGATAGCAAAATTCCCAAAATGGGCGAGTTGCTGCCAGCGAGAGCATCAAGCCTCTGAAAAGACCTAAACCGGCGATTCATTTCTGCTGCAGAGAGAGCTGCTCTGAGAGAGCCGCCTCTCCCAGCTGAAATATCGCCCGAAAATTATTTATTTAAATACTAGCTGATATACCCGACGTTGCCCGTGATGTAATGTTCTGCCTCCCCCAACCTCCCTCAACTCCCTTCCCCCCTCTTCACAGCTGTTCAGGCTTCCCCCCTTCTCTCCTGACTCCCTCCCCCCTCTCTCCTGACTCCCTCTCCACCCCCCCTCTCTCCTGACTCTCTCCCCCCCCTCTCTACTGACTCCCGCCCCCCCCCCTCTCTCCTGACTAACTCCCCCCTCCTCTCTCCTGACTGAATACCACCCCCCACCTGTCTGCTGTGCGCCGCCATCTTACCGGGGGCAGCTGCAGGAGGAAGGGGGTCCTTCCGGAGGCTGCCTGCCCACTGCCTGTCCCCCCGCCGGGGAGGAAGGGAAGTGAGCGTTGGCGGCTGGGGCAGGAGGGCCACGCCGCGCTTGCCCTCCGTCCGGGAGCCGGTGGGGGGGGAGGGAGAGGGAAGGGAGAGAGAGAGAGAGTTGGGTGACGTCATAGAGCCTGGTGACATCATAGAGCCACCAATCTGATTGGCCAGTGGCTGAGGACCAATCAGATTCACCGCAGCTAGTACCAACCTTTCAATTTTATATATTAAGATACATTTCTTTCATAGTGTATATGTGCAGGGTGTCTCCAGAGCTGAACCGTGTTGGTTTCAGGTCCAGGGACCCACTGCTTCCCGAGATACAGGCACCTTTATGGGGTGCCGGTATCTCGTATGCAAGGAAATGTCCCAGTCACGTGACGCGGGACATTTCAATGCAGAGGGATACCGGCACCCCATAATGGTGCCTGTATCTCGGGAAGCAGGGGGTCCCTGGACCTGAAACCAACGCGGTTCAGCTCCGGAGACCCCCTGCACATCTACACTATGAAAGAAATGTATATCAATAAATATTTTAATAAACATCAATACACGCCCCCCCCTCCGCCCAAACCCATACACTACAGTAATGGGCAAAATAACTATTATCCAGATATGGATAGTAGATTATTTGCCCATTATTAAACACTGCATTAGCATATAAAAATAAAGTAAATAAATACAGTTATACTTACCACAACAGCAGGTCCCTCTCTCCTCCGTAGCAAGAAAGCATATACAGTATACAGTACATAATAAAGACATTCTAATGGCCCCTAACCCCTTAATCACCTTAGCGGTTACTAACCGCTATAGTCATTAAGGGGTTAACCCACCCTGACCTGATACAAACCCGGGAGGCCTAAGCACCCACCCCTGACTGACTATACCCACCCTGTACCCATTGAGTAGTATAGTGGTACATCATACCCATATAATAATAATATGGGCATGATAAGCCTCTATAGCACTCAATGGGCACCCTAATTACAATACATTAATACAGAAGACACACAATAATAAAACATAACTAAACTCCAAAAAACCACACTTCACTAAATATAAACAGTAGCCAACTAATCCAATCAATACAAGCAATAACATCAGCAATGAATTAATTAAACCATTAACCAATCAAAACAATTAATTCCTAAACCAACTCAAAATGAATAGTAACACTAACCAATCAAAACAATTAATTACTACAACATTAATGAATGTAAACATTAAAATACAAAGAAAGAAATTCTAAAAATATCTGAAATAACCATAAAACGCATTAGCTAACATAATACAACGTTAACTACAAACGAACACCAATCGCAAACATTTTATTAGCATTAAGCATGAAAAAACAAACAATCACATCCACATAATAAACTGAAATGAAAAAAAGCAACAGCAATACCAAGCGAGAAATGCCCCCCAAATATTGTCATAATAATGTATTAATCTGTACCCCAAAGAGGTACAGATTAATATATATCAGTCAATGTGCCTCCCCCAAAAAATCAAAAACACACATCCAATGAATAAACCTGTAAAAAGAGACATTTACAAACATTCAATATATTACTTACCATTAGAAGCGGTGGCCCTCCGACTCCCGGGGTAACAGGAAGCTCACGTACCTTGAAGCCCTCCAACAGCATCCGATGCCATCCGCCATGAAGATACGGATCAGGTACCCCAATCTTCTTTTTTCTTTCTTTAATCACCTTCGATCTTCATCTGTAACCATTTCTTGATCTTCTTAATCGGATGATGCCAGGCAATCAGAATGGCTGTGCTTAATTTGCCTTTAAGATGACGTCACTAACTTCAATATGGCCGGTGTCACAAGGTATTTCAGCCAGAGTGTGGAATTGGTTCCCACGATCTGATTGGCTGAAATACCATGTGACGCCGGCTTCATGACATCATCTTAAAGGCAAATGAAGCACAGCCATTCTGATTGGCTGGCATCATTCTCTTTAAGTGACGTCATGTCAAAAAAAAATTTTTAAGTCGGAACATGGTTTTAACAGCCAATCAGGTGGCTATTAACCATTTTGTGGCTAAATGTGACGTCACAAGCCCTATTTAAGGCCGTGACGCCCCATTTGAGCCCAAGAAGACGACGAGACAACATCGGTTGGGATCTATCATGGGGCTTTTTGGATTACAACAAGAAGATAGAAGATTAAGAAGATCAAGAAATGGTTACAGATGAAGATCGAAGGTGATTAAAGAAAGAAAAAAGAAGATTGGGGTACCTGATCCGGATCTTCATGGCGGATGGCATCGGATGCTGTTGGAGGGCTTCAAGGTACGTGAGCTTCCTGTTACCCCGGGAGTTGAAGGGCCACCGCTTCTAATGGTAAGTAATATATTGAATGTTTGTAAATGTCTCTTTTTACAGGTTTATTCATTTGAAGTGTTTTTGATTTTTTGGGGGGAGGCACATTGACTGATAATATATTAATATGTACCACTTTAGGGTACAGATTAATACATTATTATGACAATATTTGGGGGGCATTTCTCGCTTGGTATTGCTGTTGCTTTTTTCCATTTCAGTTTATTATGTGGATGTGATTGTTTTTTTTTCATGCTTAATGCTAATAAAATGTTTGCGATTGGTGTTCGTTTGTAGTTAACGTTGTATTATGTTAGCTAATGCGTTTTATGGTTATTTCAGATATTGTTAGAATTTCTTTCTTTGTATTTTAATGTTTACATTCATTAATGTTGTAGTAATTAATTGTTTTGATTGGTTAGTGTTACTATTCATTTTGAGTTGGTTTAGGAATTAATTGGTTTGATTGGTTAATGATTTAATTAATTCATTGTTGATGTTATTGCTTGTATTCATTGGATTAGCTGACTACTGTTTTTATTTAGTGAAGTGTAGTTTTTTGGAGTTTAGTTATGTTTTATTATTGTGTGTCTTATGTATTAATGTATTGTAATTAGGGTGCCCATTGAGTGCTATAGTGGCTTATCATGCCCATATTATTATTATTATATGGGTATGATGTACCACTATACTACTCAATGGGTACAGGGTGTGTATAGTAAGTCCGGGGTGGGTGCTTAGGCTTCACGGATGGGTGAAGGGGGTATTAGCCCTAAGGATGGGTGTCTAGACCTTGTGGGTGGGTAGCGGTTGGGTTTACCCCTTTATTACCTTAGCGGTATTAACCGCTAAGGTAATGAAGGGGTTAAGTCTCCCCGCAACCTCCCCGCAAGGCCAAAACAGCCACTAAGGGCCAAATTCCCCCTTCACCCATCCTCGCTAGCCACAGTAAGCCTGGCATGGGTGTTTACCCCCTTCATTGCCTTAGCGGTTAGCCGCTAAGGTAATGAAGTTGCTGTAAATGCATTTTTCCTGCATCGGATGCATGCCGGAGGGCTCCGGTGCTGGTATTAATGGCTATCAGCTCCGGAGACCCCCGGCATCAGTCCGAGGCAGGAAAAGGGCCTGATTTTTTCTAAGTCCCGACATATCGCAGCTCATCGAGGCATCTCCCCACCAATCTACCCAAAGTTTGAGGTGAATTGGATTTGGGGAGAAGGTCGCCTTTTAGGGCTGCGATAGGCCGCGACAGCCGACTCGCAGGTATCTGAATCGCGCGAGTTTATGATCCTTCCGAAAATGGTCGATAAGCGGCTGATCGCCGCTCAATTGGCGATTTTCTTTGGATCATAACATTTTGCGTCGATACAGGCCGTTATCGAGCACTAATCGAGGCTTTCTGAATATGAGTAGCCATTTTGGTCGAAAAGTGCTCGATAAGGGCCCTATCGAGGCTTTCTGAATGAGGCCCCCAGCGTTAAAAGGCCATGTGCCAGATACCCCAAAGGTGATTTTCACCAAAGCACCAAATTTGAAAAGTAAACTCGCACCAAGTACGTTTAGGAGGAAAGAAGCAGGGCCCACTACATGGCTCTCACAACAGAAGGGCTTTTATGGGTGTGGCGGGTGTAAAGCTTGCATGCGTGCATCAAAGGAGAGATGTAAATTCAGTTCGAAAAAGACTGGTGAAATGTTCATGACGAGGGGATTTATGAATTGTAGGTCCTCTTACGTGGTGTACTTGTTGGAATGGAAAAAATACTGGTGTATATAGCGCTAAAAATGGTGTATATATAAATAAAATGGTGACAGTGATTCTATACTACCAAAAATACATATGACATAGGCTGCCAGGTGACACTAACTCCAGGACACAGTTAGTAAAAAACCAAACATATAAAATACAGACCGGCGCCGTAATAGTCCAAAGGGTGAAACAAAGTCCAATGCTGATAATGTCTCTTTGACTTCTATCTGCAGAAGTGCTGGGATGCTCCAAATTTCTTATAGATGTTACTCCACATGTGTCAGGGAGAAAAACAAAGAAATCACATCATAGTGCAACACAGCTGATACTAACAGTTAGAGTGTAACCAACAAAACACACATACAAGACAAACACCACATATAACAAGTAAGGCTGACTGAAATGAAAATGAGAATTTATTAACACACAAATGATGAGGCAGATGTGGGATCCGGTCGGTAAAAACCAGAATCCTACTTACAGGACTGCCACAGATCATACGCAGAGGATTGAAGTGTGTCTTGTCTTTGCTGCTGCTCCGTCCGATCACGTGACCTCCCAGGAGTTCCTCCCTTCGGCGACCGGAACTGCGTCACTCTCCGCAACACCAGAGCTTCCGGGGGCTAGAGCCCTCTCTCTCTCAGCAATTTAACACCGAATTCGCCGTTCTGGGAGCATCAGACAAGCACCAAACACGTCCTCTCCATGTAGCATCTGCGTCTCACGTCCTGCTAAGTCTCTGCCACACTGCACATTAAAATCTATACCACGGCCCAACGAGTTTCGTGCGCATGCGCACTTCTTCAGGGGCTACGTCACTAGGTACTTGATGGTCTTATATACCGACGGGTTAACTGCTATTGGATATAGTGAACTCACATCAGCCTATACACTTATTCTATCAATCATACCTAATGGACAAACAGCCTTACTACACAACACTAAACATACAGATACACTTAAACTGATATCCTAACACCAATGTTCTACAAATATCTACAATGTTCTTATCATTAATACACTGACTTCAAACTTATATTTATAAGGTATGGCCATACCTGCTCCTCACTAGAATCCTTATCACTAAAGTGACCAAGTGTTAATATAATTATTTAAATAAAAACATATATTTATATGATAAAATTAATAAATAGTTATTTTAAAATGTTAAAATTTATTTTAAAAAGACTCCCAATTCAAAATCAATATTTAAACCATTTGGAGAGAGGGTCTTCAGCTCATAGATCCAGTAAGCTTCACGCCTGCTAATCTGTTTGAGCTGATCACCCCCTCTCCAATTGGCCTGCACTGTCTCAATAGCTTGACATTTTAATCCTACTGGGTTCTGGTTGTGATGTACCAGAAAGTGATGTGATACACTATGTGTTGTGAGACCTCTTTTGATGTTATAGATGTGCTCATAAATCCTTCTTTGATAGCGTCTCCCTGTACGGCCCACATATTGGAGCCCGCAGGGGCACTGAAGTAAGTATATCACAAACTCCGTGTGACAGTTAATAAGACAAGACACACTTCAATCCTCTGCGTATGATCTGTGGCAGTCCTGTAAGTAGGATTCTGGTTTTTACCGACCGGATCCCACATCTGCCTCATCATTTGTGTGTTAATAAATTCTCATTTTCATTTCAGTCAGCCTTACTTGTTATATGTGGTGTTTGTCTTGTATGTCTGTTTTGTTGGTTACACTCTAACTGTTAGTATCAGCTGTGTTGCACTATGATGTGATTTCTTTGTTTTTCTCCCTGACACATGTGGCGTAACATCTATAAGAAATTTGGAGCATCCCAGCACTTCTGCAGATAGAAGTCAAAGAGACATTATCAGCATTGGACTTTGTTTCACCCCTTGGACTATTACGGCGCCGGTCTGTATTTTATATGTACTTGTTGGAATGCCCATGTGGACTCCAGTATGTGGGACGCACCTCAAGGCCATTGAGGGTCCGCATACTGGAGCACATGGGCAATATACGTAAAAAACTAGCAAGACACAGCGTATCGAAACATTTTGATGAATTTCATTCAGGCAGTAGCACTGGGTTAATATATCGAGGCATTGAACAAGTACCCCAGAACTGGAGAGGTGGGGATAGGCTCAACCTGTTATGTAAACAAGAAAAGTACTGGATCTACAGACTTAAGACACTTGCCCCAGGTGGCTTAAATGC
>NC_134496.1:3831096-3908596 GCF_040206685.1 Ascaphus truei | reverse complement strand
CGGGAGGAGCCCCCAAGTCCCGGCAAGTCAACCAGGAGTCCCCCGACTGGGACAACGGCTTGGGGCGCTTCTGTTGTCCATCTGAGGAAGATGCTCCTGTGACTGCCATCACTAGGAGCCAGAGTCGGGCAGTTGCCCAGGAAGAAGATGCTCCTGTGGTTGCGGCCACCTGGAGCCAAAGTCAGGCCGTTGCCCAGACGGAGGTGCCTTTGGCGGCGCTGCCGCCTTTCACAGTGTTAATCGCTCCCCAGATTTTGGAGCCACCGTGTACTGACGCCAGACTAAGCCAACCTGTGTCCTGACTTGTATCCCGACCCCCATTCCCATGATACCCCTGACAGAATGACAAAGGGCGAGAGGCCAGAGCTCAGTGAGCCATCCCGGGAGATGGTAGGGAGGACTCTGATCTAGAGGGCATGAAGCAGTCCCTGGTGGATGGATTCCCTGATGAAGTAGGTAGTACCTACAAAACGCATAGGATAAGCTAATAGAATTGTCTACTATTGCTCCAAATACATTGCCAGCCCTCTGCAAGGTTCTTCTGAGTCTGTTGCTTCCAATTTTTCATGGACAGTGAGCTTGCTGTAAGCCGTCTGACGGCGTTAGCGTGTGGCATCAGTGATTGCCGCTTGAGACTCAGGGTTCCCTTCATGGCGTGTTACTCTGTCTCTGTTGGCAGTTCCCGTTACGGTTATATTAGTTAGCGCTGCCATTCAACGGACTAACTTAGGGGCCGAGAGCAGAGACTGCCGATCCAGGACCCATGTGGCTACACCAGGAGATTCTGAAATCACTGATCCAGTAATTGATCGCGGCGGGTACCAGCTGATGCGGGAGTTCAGGTGTCCAGATGTGCGCGCCTTGTGGCAACATGTCCCTAACATGTACTGCCTGATTAAGCTATATATACGTGCAATAATTATCCATCTTGCAAACAGCATATGATATATTTTAATAAACTATGAGTTGTGCGTTGTTTTTTTTTTTTCTTTTAACATATAGAAACACCTACAGGCTTCATTATTCCCCCATGTACTTTAACATACTCAATCCTCTGAATATCAGAGTTTACATTCAATGGTAATAGTCACAGAATACTGCATTATGTCCAGATATATCGCAAAAAAAAAAGGATCAATGAAGCCTGCTATATCTGTACATAAAGGAACAGCACAGCATATGAAGACGTGTACACACAATACATTAAGACGTGTATACAGTTCTTTAACATGTACAAAAACTGTACTTTAACACGCACATACAGTATGTTATATTAAGACATAATCCAGAAGCACAGAAATTCTTACCAATCTGCGTCTTCCCATCAGTGAAATAATTCATTTTGTCATCCTCTTCTTCAGGTCCATGGCTAGAATACCATTCCTGGTGGAAGGGATAGGGCTCATCAAACAGAGCAGGTAATATCAGGTTTATTTGGTGGTCTATATCTAGGTAAAGGGGTATTTGTTCTATGCATTTGGAGCCAGGAGACTGAGAAATAACCCCATCATTGTGTCTACAAAGTAATATAAGACTCCGGGAATAACACAGAGCAGCACACTTCATGATCAATAAGCAGAGGAATTTATTTTTCCCCTTATGAGATATCATTGGATGATATGACTCTGGGGGTTTATGTTTGCCTTCCTCTGGATCAATATAATGTAAGTACGGATATAGGATAAAGTATCTGTCTTTGGTCTTTGGAGCCAGGCATTGGTCAGAGGCGTATTGTCCCAGCTCTGCAGATAGGGACTGGGAAGTCCAGTTTGCCCTTACAAAGGGATAGGCCTGTTTTGCTTATTTTCCATGCTGACAAAAGCTGTACTGTTTAAAGCCGCGGGCTAAATAAAAGCCAAAGTTATGTTCCCTCACATACATCTCCCTGGTTATACCTCTGCATATGTCTTCTACAGGGCAGAAGAGTGTTTAACCTTAAAAGAGGAGAGGGGCATTATGTAAGTAATACAGGATTTAATAGGGAGCCAAGCGAGGGATTTCAGAAGGAGTCACAAAGACAGATTTAGGAGAGAGTCAAGTGATTCTAGCAGCAGTGTTTAGGATATGTTGAAGGGGACACAAGTGAGAGGCATGAAGGCCAGACAGTAGAAGGTTACAATATTCAAGATGGGAGAGAATGAGGGCCTGCATTAAAGTTTTAGCAGTAGAGAGACAGAGAAAATGTTAGAGGAAAGAATTTCAGGTTTTAACTACATTGTGAATGTGAGAGGAGAATGGAAGGGAGGAGTCAAATGCGACACCTAGGTAGCGTGCTTGCGATACCTGGTGTATGATAATGCTGCCAACAGTAATATAGAAAGGGCAGTAGGGCCAGGCTTGGGTGGAAGTATCAGCTCAGTCTTTCACATGTTAAGTTTACGTCAGCGGAGGGCCATCCAGGAAAATATAGCAGAAAGACATTCAGAAAGTTTAGTCTGTACAGTAGGTGTAAGGTCAGGGGTTGAAAGGTAAATGTGTGTGTCCTCGGCATAGAGGTGGTATTTGAACCCAAGATATGTGATAAGGTGTGTACAGAGAAAAGAGAAGTCCCAGGACAGAGCCCGGTGGTACCCCCACAGAGAAAAATCGACAGAAGAGGAGGTGTTAGAAAACGAGACACTGAAAGTACGATGGGAGAGGTCAAAGTAAATCCAGGATAGAGCGGTGTTACGGATATCAAGAGTATGGAGAATGTGAAGGAGAAGAGGGTGGTCCACAGTATCAAAGACTGCAGAGAAGTAGAGTATTATGAGAAGAGTGTCTTTAGCAGCATGGAAGACATTAGGTATTTTGAGGAGGGCAGTTTCAGTGGACTGAGCAGTGCAGAAACCAGAATGTAGAGGATCTAGGAGAGAATAGGTGGTGAGAAAATGGAAAAGCGAGAAAATACAAGACATTCAAGGAGTTTATAGGCAAAAGGCAGGAGGGAGACAGGATGATAGAGAGACAGGTAGGGTCATGCTTACTGTCTTTGAGTAAAGGTGTAACTGTGGCATGCTTGAAGGTGGATGGAAAGGTACCAGCGCAGACACAGGAGTTGAAAATGTGTGATTGTAGGGATTGGAGTAGGAGTAAGAGGTTTGAGGCGATGGGAAAGAATGGGGTCTAGAGGGCAAGTGGTAGAAGGAGGAGATCATCAGTGACACTTCTGTTACAGAGGGGAAAAAAGAGTCAAGGAAGGCAGGAGGAGCCTTTTGGAAGAGGTGTAGGACGGGAGGATATAGAGGGGACCTTTTGTCAAATGGAATCCACCTGGCCTTGAAATAGTCAAAGTTCTGAGGTGAAATGGAGGAAAAAAAACAGGTAGTAGATGGTGGTCTGAGTAGGGAGTCAAAGACAGAAGAATTGGCGTGGGTTAGACTTGTGAGTGTTGATTAGTGACGATGACCATTTTTTTTTTTGCCAATTTATCGTCATTTACTTTTTCTGGAACCATGCAGTGGGCACCGTAGGGTTAAGTCCATCCTTAGCCAAGTAGGACAGGAAATTGAATTCTTGCAGGTAGTCCATAAAAGGCCCCTCCTACTACCTGCAGATAGTCTTTGGATTCTCCCAGATGAAAAATACAACTGATATATTAGGCATACATACAGTAGGGAGGGTAACCATGTGCCCACTGCCATGGTTCCAGGAAAAGAAAATTATGGTATGTTGGCTAAATTTCTCTTTTCCCACTGTAGGGACCTACCCAAGCAATAGAATACGGGAGGGGAAAAACCCAACAATGCCAATATCAGTTTCAACACATTTATTTTGTTATTACAGACTGAACTTCTTTTCGGCCAAAGCTTGCATCTGCTGAAGCCTGAATGTCCAGTCTATAATATTTCATAAATGTGTTAAATTAGGACCATACGATTAAGACCATACGACTGCGTTGCAGATCTGTGCAGGTGATGCCAGTGCCTAAAATGCCCATGTAGTGGCCATGGCACTTGTTTATTTTTTGTTTTAAACTTAAAGGCAGATTTTTGTCCTTTGTGTTCATATGCTTTTCTTATACATGACACAATCCATTTGGATACTGTTGCCTCGGACGCTATTTGCCAAGCCTGGGCCCTTCTGGAAGGATACACAATTTATCGGACTTTCTTATACCTTGCACTCGATTGATATACTGTAGGTTTCCAAACACCTCACAATGTCGAGATTATGCAATACTTCCTTTCTTATTACTAGATTTTGGACAAAATGAGGGAATTACAAATTTCTTGATTGATGTGAAATTGAGATACCACTTTTGGTTTAAAAAAAATGGTACACTGGTCGCAACACTGCTTTATCCTGGTGGATGACCAGGAACGGTTCTTTGAAAAATAGCACTGGTAATTCTCCAACTCCTTGCTGATGTGATGGCTATAAGGAATGCCATTTTCCATGACAAAAAACGTCAAAAAAAGGAATTTGGTCTATACAGTAGGTTAAAAAAGGCTGCATTGTGAGGACATCCAGAACCAGTGATAGGTTCCATACTGGAACTCTATTCCTGATTTGCGGTTTTAACCTTTTGACCGCTTGCAAAACAACGAATAATGAGTCTTTTAGCTGCTAGATTCTTCTCTAGTAATGCAGACAATGCAGAAACTTGCACTTCTAATGAACTCAAGCCAAGTCCTCTATCAAACCCCTCTTGCAGAAACTCTACCAATGTCACAGTAGTTGGTGAAAAAAACTTTTGTTTTTGCTTCACACGTCTCAGAAACATAGCCAAATTCTGTAGTACAGGCATACCCCGGTTTAAGGACACTCACTTTAAGTACACTCGCGAGTAAGTACATATCGCTCAATAGGCAAACGGCAGCTCGCGCATGCGCCTGTCAGCACGTCCTGAACAGCAATACCGGCTCCCTACCTGTACCGAAGCTGTGCGCAAGCGGGGAGACTATAGAGCCTGTCACACATGCTTTATTTACATTCGATATGCACGTATATAACGATTGCCGTACAGTACATGCATCATTAAGTGGGAAAAGGTAGTGCTTCACTTTAAGTACATTTTCGCTTTACATACATGCTCCGGTCCCACTGCGTACGTTAATGCGGGGTACGCCTGTGTTACATACATGCTCCGGTCCCATTGCGTACGTTAATGCGGGGTATGCCTGTGTTACATACATGCTCCGGTCCCATTGCGTACGTTAATGCGGGGTATGCCTGTATACAGTTGAGGTTGACGTCTTCCTTGCTTCTAAGGCTAGATATATATATATATATAATCTTTTGCTGGGTGCTTGCGTTTTGGCCCGTCCCTGTCATGGCCCCGCCCCCTGCCACATTTTGAACACTCCCCACCTCCCCTCCCTCCGGTGCCGGTTTCACTGGAAAGGTTGCGGCCAGCTCCTGCTGAGTTCGTCTTCTTCCCGGGGAGGAGAGGCAGCAGCAGCAGCATATTTGGTGGTGGGGGGGGGGGGGGGGAGAAGGCAGAGAAACAACACGGCAGAGGGCTTTCCATGTGTGCCTGTGTGTAATGGCCCCGCTCCTAAAAAAGTTTCCTACAGACCGCAAATCGCGGTCTGTGCCTGTTAGCGCACCGCCTGTCTGCAGTGCGGGCGCGCTGACTGAGGGAGCGGGGCCTTATATATATATATATATATAAATATATATATAGTGACCATAGCCCTCGCCCCCTCCCAGAGCAGGGACAGCCTGCGAAACGGGCACAAGAGAGGAGGGGGGGCGCCTCACGGCTGCAAAGCAGCACAGACTTCCCTCCAGCTCCAGACAGCTCCCCTCCTCATTGGCTCACTGCGAGACCACGTGACGCGTCGCCGCACGGGAACACAATTCTCTTGTATCCCCTGCTGGCTGACGCGTCACAGTACGTAGTCAGTTGGCAGTGAGGAGGGACTGGGACCGGATCGTGAGGCTACAAGGCAATGGCGAGTAGCGCTCACGCGGCCGGCCGCGCCGCGGGTCCCAGCCCTTAGAGTCTTTATTGTTCTATCTGAACATCCTTTGTCTTTTAGGACCTTCCACTCAATCTCCAAGCAATAAGGGCTAATTGTTTGGGCTCTGGGTGATTCACTGGTCCTTTATGTAGTAATCCCCGTACATTTGGTAAATGCCACGGCATGTCTCTTGCCATGTTTATCAGGTGGGCTAACCATGGTCTCCTTGGCCAATATGGTACTACCATTATCACCTCTGCTTGATCGGTTCTGATCTTCCTCAATATTCTTGCAATGAGAGGGATTGAAGGCAAAGGATATGCCAGTTTGAACTGCCACTTGAAACGGAGGGTGTCTGTGTGCATTGCACTGGGATGAAATTGCCTTGTGCAGTAACACTCCACCTTTCTGTTGCGGTAAATAGCCATCAGGTCTATTTCGAGTTAACCCCAACGTTTCACTAATTCGTGAAATACTTGGCTGTCTAAGGCCCATTCTTCTGGGTGGATTCTGTTGCAACGGAGAAAATCTTCTGTTGTATTCTCTGGTCCTGGTATATGTATGGCCGTCATGTCTGAAATAGCCTTCCGCCCAGGAAAGTATTTCTGATGTTAATTTCATCAGCCTTCCACTCTCTGTTGCTCCTTGTTTGGCTATATATTTTTACCATGGTGCTGTTGTCGGTTCTTATTTGTATATTTCCACGGTGAAGTGAAATAAAATGAAAACTGCGCTCATAAATGGATAAAATAATGGTGATGTGATTCAAAATAACTGTGAATACAACCTTGTAGGATGAGGTTTGATGCAGCTGTTCAAACGGAGAGCTCAGCACTCCAGGCTAATACAGAAAACAAGGAAAAGAGAACAGCGCAAAGAAAAACCTCATGGTGTAGTATATTAAGAAATTCAATTTATACTCACCCTTTTTAAATATAAATTGAATTTCTTAATATACTACACCATGAGGTTTTTCTTTGCGCTGTTCTCTTTTCCTTGTTTTTTGTATATTTCCACGTCTTATGTGGCTTTGGATTGCTTCTAGTGCTTTCTGCACTGGCTTGAGCTCTAGCAGATTTGCTGGCAACTGCTGATCTTTTGTTGCCCAAGTACATTGCAGCACTAGATCTCCCATCTGGGCTCCTCAGCCTGCGCTACTTGCATCTGTTGTAATCGTTAACCACTGCACTTGTTGTAGTATATGTCCTTTAAATTAAGTTTGGGGCATCTTCCCACCATCTTAGTTCATTCTTTGTGTGTGGAGATATAGATATCTTGCGTCATATCCTATGAATTCCATTCCATTGTTGCATGAAATTTTGCTGTAGAGGTCTCATGTGTAGACCTGCCCATTTTACCATATTTAGCGTTGACGCGAATTTTCCCAGGAGTCTCGTACAGTCTACTGCAGAAGAGATGTTTGAGGTCCTGAATGCTCTTGTCCAGTCTCCAATGACCTTGAGTATGGCAAACACACCTCATTCTGCCGTATGACTTTCTAATCCCAGGAATTTTAAGAAAAAAAAATAAAAAAAATGCACACAATGCGCACCAGGGATTAAAATGATGTAAATTATTTATTAATAAAACAAAAAATCACTGAGGGGATCCAACCCCACCTCAGTACACATAAGCCATAGATCCAGGTTAAGGTTACAATAAACAGAAACCACATCAATAATAAAATGTATCTAATTAAACTAAATCTATAAACAACATAACAAAATTAAATAAAAAGACAATGTTCAACAAGACGGGCTACATATATCCAGAATTGGGCTAAAAATAATAGCTGAACGACTGCCTGAGGCTGAAAGGGGGAGACGGAGACTTACACTGAAGCCCCAAGCGGGTTCCGTGGTGAACGTTTAGGGTCCAGACCACGCCAACGCAGAGATGTTGCCACCGCTCGAGCTCCCTGCAAACGCCGTCTCAGCCTGTCAGCATACGCGCAGAGTGACCTGTCGTGACCTCTACGCGTTTCGCACAAGGGGATTAATGCTTCCAGCAAACCATATACCTGCAGCACGAGCGTTGAATTTCCTACATTCTCTGCTCCCAGGAATTTTAAGGACTGTGTTGGCACTAGCTGGCTTTTGTTCACATTTACAGTCCAACCATGATGTTGTAGAAAAGACACTACTACTTTGTCGTGTAGCAGTGTTTCTTGTTTTTGTGATTTTATCAGTATATTGTCCAGATATGGGTATATTTCTAGGCCCATCTTTCTTAATTCTGCCGTCAGTGGTGCCAACACCTTTGTAAATGTTCTGGGCGATGTTGCTAGTCCAGACGGCAGAGGCATATTGGTAATGTTCCTGATTTACTGAAAATCTGAGGAACTTTTGATGTTTCCTTGCTATAGGAATGTGTAAGGAGGTATCCTTGAGATCTATTGATATCATCCAATCGTAAGGTTTTACTTCTTGAATGATGTGGTGTAGAGAAATCAGCTTGAATTTTCTTACATACAAGTAGGTATTCAGTCTTAGGTCCAGTACTGCTCTGAATCCTCCGGATACCTTTTTTACCAAGAAAATTCTGGAATAAATCCTTGTTTTCTTTTGTTCTTGAGGCACCTTTATTATTACCTTGTCCTGTAGTAAGTCTTTCAGTTGACACTCATTCCTTTGATCTTTGTCTGAATACGTCTTGTTTTTAAAAATATAGCCTCTCTTGGGATTTTCTTTAATTCCAGGTGGTATCCGAAGGAAAGTGTAAGGATCCGCGCGGCGGGTACACCCGCTTCCAGCGCCTCCTTAACTGGTCTCTGTGCCGCCCAGGCTCCCCGGCGGTGTGCCTCACTCCTCACGGCCCCCTCCACGGCTGCTCCCGCACTTCCGGGTCGTATGCGTCACCCTTACGGGCGCGCGCGGACCCAGGCTTCTATTTACTGGCGCCGTGCGCCTGACTCCACCTCCTCAGTGCCTGCGCGCGCATCACACGCTTCTCTGCCCCTACTCCAACAGGTCCACCCCCCAGGCACTTCTCCCCTATCGGATCCTTCCTCGGGCCGCTCTTCCGCTCCTCCCCTTGCTCTGGTAGGTCCCAGCCTCCCAGACACTCCCCCCTATCAGGTCCTCCCTCGGGCCGCTCCTCCGTCCCTCCCCTTCCTCTGATATGTCCCAGCCCCCTATTTAGTCTCCCCTCACTTTTACCTCCTTGCTCTGCATAGCTTCTGTACCTTGGTGCTGTCTGCTGTTGCCTGGCCCCTTTTGTCTTTCAGTCCCTGTTCCTGTCCCTGGATAATCTGCTGACCTCCCTGGATCTTGACCCTTGGCTTTGGACTTCGTTTACGCTGCTTTCTGGAACCCCTTGGATTGGCTTTGGACATTACTACCCTGCTGACTTATGTATCCCCTGGACACGGCTTACGGACACTCTACTACGCTGCTCTCTCCATCCCACGACCACTGGCTTACGGACTTTACCTTTCTACGCTGGAGTTGCCAAGTACGGTAAACCTTTCTATTTTTGTTACCTGGACCACCTACGCTACTTCCACACTCCAGCCGTGCCCCCATTTACTGCTAGGTGTGTGGTATTACTCCTTTCCACCTCAGTCCCGGGGTCTCGTCTGGCTTGTGGACAGGTCGAGCGATACAGAAAGGATCTGAAGTACCCACCTGTCTTTTATTGACAGTCCATGCCACCCCGAATTGGCTTAATGTTCCCCCATCTGGAGTCCACAGGACTCCTTGACCTTCGCTGCCAAATATGATCTCCTCAGGACACTGTCCATCTTTCTATCCATCATATCCCTGAATGATGCTGCATCTTCAACCGGTATGGTTGTCTTTCTTGTATCTCTACAAATTGCTACATCAATTTTTGGCTTGATTCACAGAATTGCACTTCCTTTTGTCCAAAGGTATACATCTTGTTGAATTTCTAGGGGATATTCCATTTTCTATCAGGTTGTAACCATTCTGCTTGTATCATATCTTTAATTACCTAATGATTTGGAAAACAGCTGGTTATTCTTTGTGTTCCCCCATATAATCTATCTCATTGTAAGAGACGTGTTCAGAGGTATGCAATGGAGACTGTTTTAAGGTGAAATTAAAATAAGGCTTTATTGCGCCTGTAGCTTTAAACACAGCAAACATGTAAATCAGCAAACAAAATCCGCTCCACTCTGGAGTATATACACACTTGTAATCCAGTTCTATTTAACTGCGTGGTTAGCCCAGCGATTCACCAGCCCAAATCATAGAGACATTCATATATATATATATAATGACAGGGTCATTGACTCTGTATATGTTAGTAGGAGATGGCAGTATGCCTGCTTTCCAGTAGACGAGGGGTTAACCCAGCTTATTAAGCAGTCCACAGGTGATTCAAAGTAAGCTAGTTCACCTGCTTTAAAACAGGAAGAGGAAATGCCTCTGGGGCGGCAGTCTCTCTCTGAGGCACAGAGAGAGAACAGAGGAGTGTTGACAGACAGACACAAGCTGCTCAGATTGATCCTGTCCCAAGTGGGAGAATAAAGCTCCCAGGTAAGGAGCCAACTGCTATTGTTGAACATTGTTGGGCTGGACTAGGTTAGCTAGCCAGCCAGGTAGTTAGCCTGCACTTTTGTTTAGTCAGTGCCCCGACCGGGGTTAGGCTTTTGTTTACGTTTCAATTTAAAGGGACAGTGTACCCATTGTTTTTAGTTACCCTTTTTGGACAAATAAATCCACCAGCACTATTTCACCAGAAAAGTCGTGTTGTCTCCTCACTTACCACGGCCATCCTGCCACAATATATAGATAGACACAGATAATAGTCTTATAAGAAAAGTCTTATCTGTTAGCTGGGTTGCTGTAGGGGAAGCTTTTCTGCTCTCTTGGATCCGCACCCTTGTGTGCTAAGACAATGTCCGGCTCCAAGTTTAGAATCTTGTCCCCTTTGTCTTGTTGTCAGCTTGCCGCTCAAGACATCTGTCCTTCCTTGGTTCAGCCCAGTTGTGGACTAATGAATCTCCCTTCCTGTCTCAGAGGCAGGCTTTTTCTAACACCTGTAATCAGCCAGGTGGTGTTAGTTAATTGCCTACCAGCAGTTAACCACCACACTGCTGGATTAGAGGCACATTTGTGAACAGGGATAAGTCCCCTGTTACACAGATCTTTCAGCGTTTTCTTCTATAGCCACTAACTCCAATGCTTCCCTCATTGCTTTTATTAGAGGTTCCACCATTTCCAGATTAAATTCTGATTCTTCTGTCTGCATTTCATGCGCTGAGGACTTACAGTACTCTGCCCCTGATATATGCTGATATAATACCTCCGATTCATCCGAAGAGGAGTCTCTCACTATATCCAGGCTGGTTTGAGATCTTGATCTTTTGAGTTGGTTTAACTGCTTGCTGCACTGTGGATTCTACACTAAGGAGAAGGAGTGGCTCAGTGAGTAAAGACACTGAGATTGCTGCAGGGGAGCCTGGTTCAATTCCCGGTGTCGGCTCCTTGTGACCTTGGGCAAGTCACTTTATCTCCCTGTGCCTCAGGCACCAAAAAACATAGATTGTAAGCTCTACGGGGCAGGGACCTGTGCCTGCAAAATGTCTCTGTAAAGCGCTGCATATAATTAGCAGCGCTATACAAGAACATGCTATTATTATTATTTAAGTTACTGTATCTCTCATCCATGACAAAACTATTCTTCTGTTGATTTGAATCTCCCGCTGCTGCCTAAAGACAATCTCCACAAAGCTTCTTAGCTTCTAAAGCTAGTTGATCACATTCTGCACACCAGTTAGTCTTTTTTGAAGCTTACTTCTTCTGATGCAGAGCCTCCATTGCCATATTAGAGGTTCCCTCTTCTGGTTGTATAACCGTGGCACTAAAGTGGCAAACATTCATTTAGCTTAATAAAATTAAACTCATCTCTCTACTAAACTAAATTAAAGACTCGTCCAGTTTTAGCAAGCGACCCTTTGCTTGCAACAGCTTCCATTCTGGCTTCTGTCCTCCTTTCGGTTGGTGCAACAGAAGTAGAGCACAGTTTTGGCACCAACCTGGATTCCTGGATTTCAGCAGCAGCACGTCTCCCCAGACCAGAAGATGATTGTGAGTAAATGCCACCATTATCGTATGCCTTATTGATACTCCCAACGAAATTAAGTGTTGTGGTTTTCCACTTACCCCCAGTTTTCAGGGAGCAGTATTCATGTGATGGCTATATGGACATACGCATTCATTTATATTGAAGCTTGATTAATCTATTCATGGTCTAGGATTTATTACTATTGTGTGCAGCCTGGTACTTGAGCACTTCCATCAGCATTGAATTTCAATCTGTGCTCCTTTCAGCTGATTTGTCTTCCTCTCGGCACAGCGTTCCATGATGCAAGTTCCTTTCATTTTCTCGAGGCCATCGCTCCATCGCCTCTCTGACATCATCGGCTGCTTAACCAATCGGATTGCTTGGCTTCTGGTGCACATGCCTGCATGTTGAAGCACGCGCGTCAGAACAGGCACACGCTATGCGCACCTGTGGGACGCCGGCATGCCTTCGCTGCATTATCGGACGCTTCTGCGGTTCAATAACAGGGCCTCCGATTTGTCCAACAGACAGTGATGCCTGGTCCGCTGCATTCTAAAGATGCCTCTGCGGTTTTGACCGGTCGCATGGGCATCCGTCTTGCAACACCCATGGTGCAACTGACGGAGCTGCAGGAGGAGAGAGGCTGAGAACCCCCTGGAATTGACTGCACTAGTTAGTCTGGCGAGTCCCATTGGAAAATACAAAACACCACTAGCTGTAGGACAGGAAAAGACTATCTGCAGGTAGAAGGAGGGGCATTTTATGGACTACTTGCAAGAATTCAATTTCCTGTCCTACTCGGCTATGGATAGACTTAACCCTACGGTGCCCACTGCCATGCGGAACAGGAAAAGTAGGTTTCTTTAGCCTTGGAGAGGGCAGAGTTGAAACAGGATAAGATACATTTGTAGTGAAGGAAGCCAGGGAGAGTATGAGATTTCCTCCAGAGGCGTTCAGAAGAACGAGTGCAGGAATAGAGCATGCATGTGTGGCAGTTTAGCCAGTGCCTGTGGTTAGAGGGTGAGAATGCTAGACAGAGAGACAGAGAGACAGAGAGAGAGAGAGAGAGAGAGGGGGGCATGTAGATCAAGAGGAGGAGGATAGGGCAGAGTTATATTTTGTTACCAGGATGTCGGGGTCTGAAGCTGGGCTGAAAGAGGAGAGGGAGGAGTGCAAAGTGGAATCACGAGCCATTAGATTAATAGAGCACAGGTTACATAGTTACATAGTAGATGAGGTTGAAAAGAGACGTACGCCCATCAAGTTCAACCTATGCTAAATTTAGACAACAGATACTTTATCCTATATCTATACTTATTTATTGATCCAGAGGAAGGCAAACAAAAAAACCCAGAGTCATATCATCCAATGATATCTCATAAGGGGAAAAATAAATTCCTTCCTGACTCCAAGAATTGGTAATCGGATTAATCCCTGGATCAACATCCTTCCCATGTATACTTATTTGGTATATCCCTGTATACCTTTCCTATCTAAAGAGATGTCCAACCTTTTTTTGAACAAATCTATTGTATCTGCCATCACAGTCTCCATGGATAATGAATTCCACACTGTAACTGCCCTTACTGTAAAGAATCCTTTCCTTTGTTGCTGGTGAAATCTCCTTTCCTCCAACCTTAAGGGATGGGCCCGAGTCCTTTGTACTGCCCGTGGGATGAATAGTTATTTTGAAAGCTCCTTGTATTGTCCCCGAATATATTTGTATATAGTTATCATATCCCCTCTTAGACGCCTCTTTTCTAATGTAAATAAATCTAATTTAGCTAGCCTCTCCTCATAAGTTAGATTGTCCATCCCCTTTATTAATTTGGTGGCTCTTCTCTGCACTCTCTCTAGTTCCATAATGTCTTTTCTTAGGATTGGTGCCCAAAATTGTACTCCATATTCAAGGTGTGGTCTTACTAATGCTTTGTAAAGGGGCGTACTTATGTTTACTTCCCTTCCATCCATTGTCCGTTTGATGCAAGATAAGATCTTGTTTGCCTTTGCAGCTACTGCATGACATTGGGCACTATTGCTAAGCCTGCAGTCTACAAGCACTCCTAAATCCTTCTCCATCAAGGATTCCCCCAATATATCTCCATTTAATTTGTAAGTCGCCTTTTCATTCTTGCATCCCAAATGCATAACCTTACATTTATCTGTATTAAACCTCATCTGCCATTTACCTGCCCACGTTTCCAGTCTCTCCAAGTCCTTCTAAAGAGAAATTACATCCTGCTTTGATTCTATTACCTTACACAATTTAGTATCATCAGCAAAGATGGAGACTTTGCTCCCTATTCCAACCACAAGGTCATTAATAAACAAGTTAAAAAGCAGGGGTCCCAGTACCGATCCCAGAGTTACTCCACTCACGACTTTAACCCAACCTGAAAAAGTTCAATTTATGACAACTTTCTCTGTTGTCTGTCCTTCAACCAGTTTTCAATCCAGGTGCATATATTATTTCTGAGTCCAATTTTCTTTATTTTGTACACCAACCTTGTGTGAAACTGTATCAAAAGCCTTTGCAAAATCTAAGTAGACCACATCAACTGCATTACCCTGGTCTAAATTCCTACTTACCTCCTCAAATAAACAAATAAGGTTAGTTTGGCATGATCTATCCTTCATAAATGCATGCTGACTATTACTAATAATTTTGTTTTCCGTTAGGTATTCCTGAATATTATCCCGTATTAAACCTTCAAGTAGTTTCCCTACTATTGAAGTCAGGCTTACAGGTCTGTAATTTCCCGGTTGTGATCTAGCTCCCTTTTTAAATATAGGCACCACATCTGCTTTACGCCAATCTTGTGGTACTGAGCCTCTGGAAATGGAGTCCTTGAATATTAAATACAATGGTTTGCCTATTACTGAGCTTAACTCCTTGAGAACTCTTGGATGTATGCCATCGGGGCCAGGTGCCTTATTTACTTTAATTTTTTCAAGTCACTTATGAACTTCTTCCTCAGTTAACCAATTGTTCATTAATATGGAGGTTGTGGCTTCCTTCTGCGGCACTACTATTGAACTTGATTCTTCCCTGGTAAACACAGAGGCAAAGAATTTGTTTACTACCTCAGCTTATCTCCAATAATCTGCCTGCCCATCTCACACTGAAAGGGTCCTATATTTTCTTGTCTCATGTTTTTGTTATTAAGGTACTTAAAGAACATTTTAGGGCTGACCTTACTTTCTATTGCAATCCCTTTTTCATTATCCATTTTTGCTAATTTGATTGCCCTTTTGCAATTTTTGTTACATCTATATATACATCTATATATATATTTTTGAAAATCTTGTTTGTGAGTCTCTGTAGACCATTTGATTGGTCCGTCGGTCCGCCCGCCCTCCCACGGCTCTCATTGGCCGGTGTGTCTGCCCCCCCTGTGTCCCGCCCCCCCACGGTTCTCATTGGCCGGTGTGTCGGCCCCCCCTGTGTCCCGCCACCCCACGGCTCTCATTGGCCCCCAGAGCTCGCTCTCCTGCTCTCTCATCCCACACGCCGCTCCCTTCCCCCGCTCTCACCTCCCCCAGGCCGCTCCCTTCCCCCGGCTCTCACCTCCCCCAGGCCGCTCCCTTCCCTGGCTCTCACCTCCCACAGGCCGCTCCCTTCCCCCGGCTCTCACCTCCCACAGGCCGCTCCCTTCCCCCGGCTCTCACCCTTCCCCCGGCTCTCACCCTCACACACACCGCTCCCACTCCAAATCCCCGCCCCCCCCCCCAACACACACAGAGCACGCTCTCTGCAGCTCTCACCTCACACAGGCCGCTCCCCCAGCTCCCCATCCCCGAGAGCGCTCCTCCGGCTCTCTCCGCCTCTCCCGTGAAGGGCATGTTCAACGGCGGGGCACAGCACCTCCTCACCAGAGCGTCTCAGCCTCGACGGGGGTCACGGACACCGCTGAGGAGCCCGAGGTGGAGGAGGGTGGCCAGTACCCGGAGGAAGAGGAGCGCGGCCGGGTGCAAGGTGAGGAAACGCAGGGGAATGGGTTCTTTCACGCGTCCCTGACTCCCCCCCCCTGACCTTTGCCCCCTTCTTCCCTGCCCTTTGCCCCCCCTTCCATGCCCTTTGCCCCCCCCTTCCCTGCCCTTTGCCCCCCCCCTTCCCTGCCCTTTGCCCCCCCCTTCCCTGCCCTTTGCCCCCCGCCCTTCCACGCTCCCCCGCCCTTGCACGCCCCTTGCCCCCCCCCCCAGCCCTTCCACTCCATGCCCCCTGCCCGTCCACGCCCGGGCAACGCTGGGTATATCAGCTAGTTCCTTATAATTCTGATACGATGTCTCCGTCCCTTCTGACTTAAAGAATCTAAACGCCTTCCTCTTCTTGTCCATTTCCTCCCCTACCTGTTTATTTAGCCACATTGGTTTTGACTTATTTCCTTTATACTTATTAAAAAAACAAGGGGTAGATGGAGGTGGAGAACTGGAGACGTGAGAGAGAGAAAAATAGATGAGATGATGGTCAGAGGGAAAGGGTGAAAGTGAGAAATCACAGAGAATTTTTTTTGGTGAAAACCAGGTCCATTAGTGTCTGTCCTTGAGATTGCTGGATGCAGTCCATTGGCGAAGGCCAAAAGAAGAGTTTAGAGAGAAAGCAGCAAGCCCAAAGCAGAAAGGGGTAATCAATATGGCAGTTGTAGTCCAAGGAGAAGAACAGGTGAGTCAGAGGGACAAAAAAAAAAAAGAGAGCCAGGATTCAATGTGAGAGAGAACCAATGTGTGTGGTGCTAAAGACCAATAACAGATATAGCATTGTATGCTTACAGTATGAAACACAATGTTCCCATATGGTAGATCTTTAGATGTAAACAATGAATAAATGGATAGGTGGGAGTGTCGCATACTCTTCTGGTAACCTCCCAAACAGTGAGTGCGGAGGTGTATCACATGGACATTCCAGAAACCGTAGCATATATAATCACTCCAATCATACCTTTCATCCTGTATGTAAGAGGGGGTGAGTGTGGAAAAGAGGGAGTAAGAGTGAGAAGCAGGGGAGAGAAATACATGCGAGGTGGGAGGGTGAGAGGGGGTGAGACGGAAGGGAGAGAAATACATGGCATGGGGGGGGGGGAGAGAGGGGGCTCGTGTGGTGTGAAATGAATGGGGGGGTGGTGGGCAACACCGCCGACACGGGGGGGGGGGGCGCCCTGCTTAAAATGTTTGTCCCAGCCCCACGATGTCTGTTGGCGGCCCTGTTGAGGTACAGACTATAACAATGTGGGCAACGATGCAGATACATTATAAGTTATTGGTTACCTGTGAGTCAAGAGACCCCCCGTCCTCCTGATCTTCAACCAGAAGGTTGGAATCCCCATCTCCACTCGTCTTCCTCGTAGCCATCATGTGTCAGAAATGTGCTCCCTGCACCCCCTGCAATACAGCACAAGCAAGAAGTCAGGTCTCGCTCATCGGAGGTCCAGTTCCCCCGAATAATCTGATGTAATCACACGAGGCCAACCAAAAAAAAACCAAATGTTTATATCCTTGAACACTCTGACCGGCTCCCAAATGACTACACATTGCATTTCTTCGGCTGCGGCCCCAGTGGGCGCGACGGGGTACAGGTTGGTGCTCGTTCCCTGCATCAGCGCAATCTGATGGACTCCTGGCAACTCGCGATGGGGAGGCGTGGCGGGGGCGCGGCTATGATTTCACGCTGCTGGTTCACCCTCATTGGCTGAACCGCCGCCGTGACGTGGCCAACGCTCGACCGCCACGACAAAAGTAAAAAAATCTTGCCTTTTGGCAAAGGCAGCCGCGCATCGCGCTTTGTGAGCGCACACACGCGCCGACTGGGGCCTGTCCCATAGAGGGCTGTACTTTGTGTGCGGCGCGCACAAGCCATCGCGCTCACAGCCGCGGCTACCGGGACTTAGCCGAAGGGGCCTCAGAATGGCAAAGTGTTTACTTTACCCTAAGCCCACACGTCCTTATCAGAAAGCCAGTGTAAGGCTGCGGCCAGGGTGAAGCGTAGCGCACACTCACACTGCCCACAGCCTACGGGAAGAGGAGGGCGGAGGGGAGTCTGGCTGAGCAAGTACTCGCTGAACACTAGAAGGCCTACAGAAATAGCAGATATTATTGCACCCGCTGGTGCACTCCAGTAGTTACAATAGCAGGGTAGCCCCGCCCCTTTGGTGTGTGCAGCTGATCCTTTTAAATTATGTCTGCTGCCGCTGTAGGGTTATGTGCCCCCCCTGCTGCAATGCGCCAGTGGGAGAATAATAACGTGGGGTATATCTATGTATAAAGCAGGGGTGGGCATTGGCCAACACCTCTCCAAGGGCCACAAACAGGTCAGGTTTTTCAGGAAATCCCTGCTTCAGCACAGGTGGCTCAGAGGCTGAAGCATCGATATCCTGGAAACCTGACCTGTTGGTGGCCCTTCAGGACTGGAGTTGGCCGCCCCTGGAATAAAGCATCGCTAAGTCATTTTGACGTAAAACGGATGCAAATAAGAGCAGCAAATGGATGGGACTTTGTGCCCCAGAGTATAAAGCCCTTTCTGGTGCATTGTCCTATACGTCCAGCAACTGTTATACAACTAAAACAAAATGTCAAACAGCGGACAAATCACCACAAATATGCATGTACGCCAGAAACCAGGGGCGCCTGGAAGTCGGGGGACTGCGGATCAGCTCTGAGGGCGTTTCCCCAAGTTCAGGTAATGTTAAAAGAATTGAGGTGATAACAATTATATAGTAGATGAGGTTGAAAAAAGACATCGGTCCATCAAGTTCAACCTATGCTATATTTAGACAACAGATACTTTATCCTATATCCGTACTTACTTATTGATCCAGAGGAAGGCAAACAAAAAAACCAGAGTCACATCATCCAATGATATCTCATAAGGGGAAAAATACATTCCTTCCTGACTCCAAGAATTGGCAATCGGATTAATCCCTGGATCAACATTCTTCCCATGTATACTTATTTGGTATATCCCTGTGTACCTTTCCTATCGAAAAAGATGTCCAACTTTTTTTGAACAAATTTATTGTATCTGCCATCACAGTCTCCATGGGTAATGAATTCCACAATTTAACTGCCCTTACTGTAAATAACCCTTTCCTTTGTTGCTGGTGAAATCTCCTTTCCTCCAACCTAAAGGGATGGCCCCGAGTCCTTTGTACTGCCCGTGGGATGAATAGTTCTTTTGAAAGCTCCTTGTATTGTCCCCGAATATATTTGTATATTGTTATCATATCCCCTCTAAGACGCCTCTTTTCTAATGTAAATAAATCTAACTTAGCTAGCCTCTCCTCATAAGATAGATTGTCCATGAGGATTGTAGATTTGGTTTAATACAGATAAATGTATGGTTATGCATTTGGGAAACAAGATTAAACAGGCGACTTACAAGTTAAATGGGGATAAATTGGGGGAATCCTTGATGGAGAAGGATTTAGGAGTGCTTCTAGACAGCAGGCTTAGCAATAGTGCCCAAAGTCATGTAATAGCAGCAAAGGCAAACAAGATCTTATCTTGCATCAAACGGGCAATGGATGGAAGGGAAGTAAACATAATTATGCCCCTTTACAAAGCATTAGTAAGACCACACCTTGAATATGGAGTACAATTTGGGGCACCACTCCTTAGATAATACATTCTGGAACTAGAGAGAGTGCAGAGAAGAGCCACCAAATTAATAAAGGGGATGGACAATCTAACTTATGAGGAGAGGTTATCTAAATTAGATTTATTTACATTAGAAAAGAGGCGTCTAAGAGGGGATATGATAACTATATACAAATATATTCAGGGACAATACAAGGAGCTTTCAAAAGAACTATTCATCTCACGGGCAGTACAAAGGACTCGGGCCATCCCTTAAGGTTGGAGGAAAGGAAATTTCACCAGCAACAAAGGAAAGGGTTCTTTCCAGTAAGGGCAGTTACAATGTGGAATTCATTATCCATGGAGACTGTGATGGCAGATACAATAAATTTATTCAAAAAAAAGGTTGGACATCTTTTTAGAAAGGAAAGGTAACCAGGGATATACCAAATAAGTATACATGGGAAGGATGTTGATCCAGGGAGTAATCTGATTGCCAATTCATGGAGTAAAGGAAGGAATTTATTTTTCCCCTTATGAGTGTAGCCCTTTTTCTGAACCCTCCCAAAGGAACTACTGGTCACTGTACAACACCTGCGGCTCCAGGAGATCAGAGCCTCCGCTAGCTGGGAGCCTTGGGTAACACTTATAGCGCAGCGCCTCCACTTACCCAGGATCCCCGTGATGTGAGATTCCCCTGGGCAAGAAATACATACACACACATGTGATGCAACCAACTTTACTGTAATAATGATAATGCACGGCAACCTTATCACTCTATAAAGCTACGTATACACTTACACTCTAATGGTATAATCTTAGTGGCTCGCCCACTTCTCAGGAGCAATGTCTCTTTCCCCTCACCGCGTGCCCCACACACCGTGTCCATGTATAGTACTATTGGTATAGGCTCAGTTCTTTAACCACTCGCTTAGTGTTCATAAAGAGTTTAGCCTAAGGCGGGATCAGCGCCTGTTGACCGGTGTTGGTGCACCTGTTATAGTACCTTCCAGTCACGGCGGTGACCGGTACCTCGTCGCAAAGAGTTAGATGAATCAGCGGTCTGCCTCCTGGGTCTCAATGTCCAGTCGTCTGGTCCCAGACGACTCGCCAGCAAGCCTGCTCTGCACGCTTGTCCCTTTGTCCCTAGCTGTCTACACAGTAAGGGTGATGCTCGCTACCACTATGGGCGTCCCTGCAGCACAGCAACCTTTGGTGACTTTAGGGAACACTCCTAGGGGCCTACGGGGTAGCTTGTCCTATGCAGGTGGGTCACTGACCCCCTGCACCCGCACTACCTCTCCCTTCACCTCCCGGATCCCCTCTGACTAACTCAATTTAACACCTACAGCAAAAACACTGCACTCACACTGTACCTGCAGCAAACACACTGCACTCAACCGGGTACCTGCAGCAACCGTGCTGCACACACACACTGTGCCTACTTGTCAGTGCACATAGCACTGAGCCGTGACACTGACAAGACTACACACTCCACCCACTGCTAAGGGCAGGGTCCCTAACCTAGGGGCCGTCCCTCAGTACTTACCTCCTACCCTGGTGGGGATTGGGGCCTGCCTGGGTCTGGGGAACTACCTTACCTGGTGTAGGAGCCACTCGCTCCCTACACCCTTCCTTCCCCTTCCTGCTCCCAGCTCCAACTGCCATCGCACCAAAGCCCGCGGAATGTATCTATCCCAGCTCCAGGGAACCCTGGCCTCACATTGGCCACTTGCAGACACATGGAGGACTCGGCCCAAAGCCTCCTGGGAACTGTAGTCCCGCAGAGGCTTCAAACACATTGGGGCCGCGTGCGCACTTGCCCTGCGCGAGTCCCTAATGGCTGCCGCAACCTCCTAGCTGCTTCCGCGCATGCGCGAGCACGGAGCTTGCACGAGCATCTGAAATGGCGGCCCCCGCTAGCCGGGTGCGCCGCCGGGACTCGGAGCGCTCCCTGCTCCGGCACCCATCTTCGCGAGCAGCCGGCGGGTCCGTCGCTGGCTCCGGCGGCACCCGCGACCGCTCGGCAAACTCGGAGGGGGGTCTCTGGGGGCAAAATAAGACTGGGGCTACATGAGATATCATTGGATGATATGACACTGGGGTTTTTTGTTTGCCTTCCTCTGGATCAATAAGTAAGTATAGATATAGGATAAAGTATCTGTTGTCAAAATTTAGCATAGGTTGAACTTGATGGACATGTCTTTTTTCAACCTCATCTATTATATAACTATGTATGAGTCGAAGACACTGTTCCTTTAACCAGAATATAGAAACGCTGCAGAGACTTAAACATGTAGGGAAATGAGAACAAGGAAGATTTAATAACAGTTAATGTTTGCACAGGCACCTCAGCAGAGTCTATGGGCTACAGGCATCATGGGGATCTATGTATCAAGCAAAATTAGTGCAATCCTCAGGCAAAAGGATTGCACAAGATGTAAAGAAAAAATCCTATTGATTTCAACAGGACTTTTTTCTTTGATACATATGGGTGCAGAGATATTTGTCCCACATTTGTTCCACTTTTGCTTTGATACGTATGCCCCAAAGTCAGAACAAGCTTTCCTGTGCAAGCAGAAAAACCTGCACAAGTTTAACATACCAGGTAAAACCAATTACAATTACTGTGCCCAAAACATACGATAGGAATGCATTAAACCAGTGCTTTTCAACTTGTATTGGGGTTCTCGCAGTTTCCAGAGACCACATTTGGTCATGGCTGGCATTTTAATTTCCCAAACCTAATAATTGTTTGTCATGTTCTTTTAATTTAAAAAAAGGACTAGTAAATGTTATACTACAGTATTATAAATGAGATCACATGGGGAGCGGATAGATTGTAAACATAGAAATATAAGCCCTACTACAGCACTAGTATTTTTACATTGGATGAGTTTGGGTTCAGAACAACTTTTTTGTAACGGCTTCCACAAAGTCACTGTACATTTGGGAAGGTTCCATGGGTAGGGTGACCAGGTGTCCCGGTTTAGCTGGGACAGTCCCGTTTTTTTAACCTCTGTCCCGGTTTTTTAGTCTCTGTCCCGGCTGCCCTGCATGCTGTAAAATGTTCCCTTTTTTTGTGGCTGTTCCGCTTTTGACCATCATAGCAGGGGGGGCAGCAGAGAGCAGACAATGCAAAGAGGAGAGCAGGGGCCGGGTCTCAGCTGCGGAGCCCCAGCAGTGAGACCCGGAAGTGTCAGTGAGAACTTCCGGTGTCTGCTGCCAGGGCTCAAGATGGCTTCCCCCACCCATGTAGGTATGGTCTAGAATGGGGGACACAGACACACACTCACACAATTGGGGGGGGGGGGGGAGAGACACACAGAGAGAGGCACCGGCATAGCATGGGGAGAGGCAGAGAGAGAGAGAGGCACACACAGGCACAGCATGGGGAGAGACACAGAGAGAGGCACAGGCACAGCATGAGGATAGAGTGTGGGGAGAGAGAGAGTGTGGGGAGAGAGACAGTATGGGGAGAGAGACAGTAAGGGGAGAGAGACAGTATGGGGGGGTGAGAGAAAGAATGGGGGGGTGAGAGAATGGGGGGAGAGAGACAAAGAATGGGGGGATAGAGACAGAAAATGGAGGAGAGACAGAGAAAGGGGGGGCACGAGAGAGAGAGAATGAGGGGAGGGAAAGAGAGAATGGGGGAAAGAGAGAGAGAATGGGGGGAGGGGAGAGAGAGAATGGGGGAGAGAGAGAGAGAATGGGGGAGAGAGAGACAGAGAATGGGGGAAAGAGAGAGAGACAGAGAATGGGGGAAAGAGAGAGAGAATGGGGGGAGGGGAGAGAGAGAGAATGGGGGAGAGAGAGAGAGAATGGGGGAGAGAGAGACAGAGAATGGAGGGGAGAGAGAGACAGAGAATGGAGGGGAGAGAGAAAAAGAATGGGGGAGAGAGACACAGAATGGGATGGAGGAGAGAGAGACAGACAGAGAATGGGGGGGAGAGAGAGAATGGGGGGGGAGAGAGAGAGAAAAAGAATGGGGGAGAGAGACACACAGAATGGGGTGGAGGAGAGAGAGACACACAGAATGGGGTGGAGGAGAAGGAGAGACAGACAGAGAATGGGGGGGAGAGAGAGCGAGAGAGAATGAGGGGTGCATTTGTTTTATAAAAAAATGTTTTAATGTGTCCCGGTTTTTACTTTTGTAAATCTGGTCACCCTATCCATGGGTCTTAGAAGCTTGAAAACTGATGCAATAAATGCTATTGTGGGGTTTGCACAGCAAATAATCTCAGGGTTTATACCAAAGTAAGAGTGAAAGATGCCCTCGGGGGGGGGGGGGAGCAGCAGGGAGTGCACAAACATGCAGATCAAGCAAAGAAGTTCAGGAGCTAGTACAAATATATTACAATGTCAAAGCAATATAACATAATATTATGAATGTGGCCTTATGTGTTAATCCTAAACTTTAGGGCCATATATACTGTGCAGAGAAAGGGCTCTTTTTGTAACCAGAATGCCAAAGACTAGTACCTCTTCTAAAATGAGGACTGTAACAGGGGACTTATCCCTGTTCACAAATGTGCCTCTAATCCAGCAGTGTGGTGGTTAACTGCTGGTAGGCAATTAACTAACACCACCTGCCTGATTGCTTAGAAAAGCCTGTCTTTTGAGACAGGAAGTGAGACTCCTTTGCTCACACTTGAGCTGAACTTTGGAGACAGGGCAGAGATTCCTTAGTCCACAACTGGGCTGATCAAAGGAAGGGACACTTGTCTTGAGCCCTGCCAGAAGAAATAGCAGAGCTGCTTTCAAGACACAGGGGAAACTTCTAAACCTGAATGCTGACACACCCTGAGGAAAAGGAAGCTGAACCAGGGACAGAGAAGACTTTCCCTCCAAACCATAAGGAACAGATAAAACTTTCATTTATGAGACTTTCTATATCTGCTTATTTCATGCTATATATTTGGGGCTGGTAATGAGCCTAGCTAACCAACCCAGTCAGAGAGAGCTAAGCTATATGTGTAGATAGGTTTTCTTTGTTTGGCTCACTATTTCGCTTATGTTGGTTTTTTGCTGTGTTTTAAGCGACAGGCACAATAAAGCCTTGTTATGATTTCACCTGACAACAGTCTCCATTGTGTACCTCTGCACATGTCCTCCTACATATGATGTCAGAAATTTGGGATGAGAGGGGCCCTTGAAGTTTAAAGGGCCGGAGAATTTTTTTTTGTGCTTTTGCCTGCATACAGTCTTGCAAACAAACCTGAGCAACAAAAACAAAGATTCACCTGCAGCAGAGATCAGAATTAAAGGGATACACACCCAGGCAGGAAACTTACACTGCACTGAAACCTACAAAACCACAGATTGACTCTTTTCCCCAATCCCAAGAGGAGAGAGACTGCTGAAGCAGCTAAACCTTATTTGCCTATCACAAAGTGTAATATGGTCATTGAAATAAGGGTTTTGCCTTCCAGCCATAGTCAGGGTTCAAGAAGTGAGTCAGCCCTTAAAAAGGGATAGGTGTTTGTTGTTTTCAAAAGTTTCGCTGAAGCAATGAATACATATGGTGACCCACGAGCGGTACTGATTTTGCAAATAAAGGTTGCCACACCGCATAGGGCTACCAGCTGTGAATGGAGTATATGCAGAAAAGTGTGAAAATGGATACAAGACTGTGCTGAAGCAAGGGAATTTTTAGCAAACAAATGCTGAGTGTAAAATTGCCCTACAGGGGAAAAAGGGATTGCTAAACTGTGTAAAAGGTATTCCAAAGCCAATTGCTGAGTGTTGAGTCACCCTGCCGGGAATAAAAGAAATAGTCCACTGCAAAGAATTTTTTTTTTTTACTTGCAGAAAAAAAAAACAGTCTACCTATGTATCTTGGGAGCAAAACAAGACACCCAAAGTGTGAAGTGTGAATGCCATAATACCCAAGGATGAGACTGAAAATTACTGAACTCAAGCAGAAAACCAAATTCTGTTGCTGAAGCGGAGGGATTGCACCTAGCAAGTAAATGGTGTAAAGCAAACAGAATTTTTTTCCTAGCAACTACACATTCAGCATACCTAATGAGAGATTACACCTAGCAAGTAAATGGTGTAAAGCAAATAGACGTTTTTACCTAGCAACTGCACATCTTGTATACCTGATAAGAGAAAATGCATGCACAGTACTGCTGATATTGAAAAACTTACCCAAGAAAGAAAAGTCTACAGAGATGCCTGTGAGAGCTACGACCTCTACAAGCAAAATATGCCCACCTGTAGGACTACCACAATTGGGGGTTCTAGCGAATACAGTGGCAACAGCTGCAATAGCACCTCCTGAGGTCAGGAAGAAAATTACACTTGATAGCCTAAAAATGGAGGACAAGATGCAGCGTTCCTGTAATGAACCCTACCCCACGGAAGAGTGGCCCTTCCAGTCCAATAAAGAGGAAGACATCTCTTACGGGGAACCCGAACCGAGTCACATCCACAAAACACCCCAAGAATGGTGGGGGTGCCTGAACTCGGCACGAACAGAAAAGACCGCCCTCTATGATGACGAATATGGTCGACAAGAGAGAGCGGGAGCAGCAGATCACCCAATATTTCTGTCAGCTAAAGCAACTGCAAGAAAAGCATGGCGTATATAATGAAGCTGCTAAAGTATCAAATAAAGAAGGAGACCCCAGTATTCCGGATGGGACGGAGTCATTCAAAACAAAAAAGCGGAAAAAGAAAAAGAAAAGCGGTTCTTCACTTACCGTGGAAGGAACAGACACGTCCGCAGATCCTGTGGAGGAAAAGGGGGACCGAGTTTCTCTGCAGCCTAGAGAAAATGGAGAATTCGTCCCGCGGTTAACCGAATATCCAGAGGGCCGAAGGCAGAAGTCGTGTACCCCAAAGAAGTGTCTGTCCAGTGCCAACAGTGAGGAACCCTCAACCAACCATCCCAGGGAAGTGGAGCCGGAACCAGTGAGTGACGATCCCTTGACCAGCCCTGAAGATGCCCTGAAAATGCCAGGCATGACTGTGATATGCTCCGTGAACAATTGAAACAAAAGGAAAATGGTTACACAGAGCTCCAGAAAAATAACGTGAGGCTACAAAAAGATGTGCTCACAATTTACTCTTTAGCCAGGACAGAATTGGACGATCTCAAAACTGAGCTAGATACTGCAAATGCTACTATTTCCGCCATGGATGAAAAGCAGAGCCAATCTGATAAAATAGTGGCTACGCTAAAGCGGAAGTATGAAGAGGCACTGAAGCAGATGACAGTCTTCCAGCAAGAGGTTCACACTCTTTGCATAGAGCTGAATGCCTCACAACAGGAGGTCAAGAGTGTCCGGATAGAAGTGGACGTATCTCAGAAAGAGGTTCAGACACCCCGCAGAGCACTGGATGCCTCACATCATGAGAACAACAGCTGCCGCACAGACCTGGAAATTTTCAGAAAGGAACTACACAGTCTCACTGGGGAGCTGGACATTGCTAAAGAAACTATTGGTAATCTTGGTACAGTTCTCAAAGTCTCTCAGAAGGAGCTTCAGACCCGCAACCTAGAGAAGGAAGTCTCACGCCAGGAGATTGTCATTCTCAAAGCAGATGTGCGTAAATGGAAGGAGGACTGCCAAGAGGCCCTGAATAATACAGAGACTGAAAAAGGAGAAAATTCAAGATTAAAAAGAGAAAACTTAAAACTGAAAGAAGAAAATTTTCAGTTGACAGACGAAGTCAAGGAAAAATTTGAAGCAGAGCACCGACTGCAGAACCAACTGCGTACACACCCCCAGTATGCTGAGGAGAAGCAGCAAACGCTGCAGGAAGAAAAGCTGCAGGCTGCTAAAGAGGTACAAGCACTGCAGGAACGTCTGAATACCCAGTACGTCCCCACAGAGCAGTATGGGGAGCAAAAGCTAGAGAGACTGTTCCATTCCCTTGAGTCAGTAAACCAAGGAGAAAACAGACGCAGCGGCAACCTTAACGACAAAAATTACAGAGCTCCAGAATATGAAGGAGACACTGATACAGACTCAGAGAAAGCAAAGTGCGCAGATAAATTCCCTGAGAAGAGACTTGCAAGACGCACTCAAACAGGTTGAGACTCTGCAGACCAGTAACTTACAGATTCCTCCAATATGGATAAAGGTATTGGCTCTGCCCAAGCACCGGTATCCCACAGTAACTAATGCCCGTGAGGACAAGGGTACAGTGAGAGTTGGGGACTCCACGCACCTTCAAAACAAGATTACGAAGTTTGAGCCACCTAAGAAAGCACTAGCCAAACCTACAGCTGCCCAACAGGCAACAAACAGAGGTAGGTGTGCAGAATCAAAGCCAGAAGAATCCTTAGCTGAGGAAGCTGAAAAGATAGGACGTTCTCTGGAAAGGGAGGTGGCGGTGCAACTCAGTCCCAAAGAAGCTGAACTGGCGACTCCGTTGTGTGGGGGAGGTGCAGAAAGACCGCCTCAGGAGCGGAAAACTCAAAGGGCTAGTCCTAACTGCTCTACAACTGTTGCCATACAGTTTGTCTACAAAAAGAGGAGTGCCCGACGCAACGGAAATCTCATGACCGCGCACTCTGTAAAAAGACTTTACTTGGAAAAAGTCCTCCTCGAGCGACTGAGGAGTGCTGATCTCAAGCACCTTCGGGAGGAGACAAAAATAAACTGGAGAAAGGGCTCCAATCCCAGCAGGACAGAGGGTTCTCTTCCTCCATCCACTCTCAATCAAGTCACAGAAAGATCTCGAATGAGAGTGGAAGGATGGGCTTTGGCCGTGGTAAGCCCGAGCTTCCCACAAACAGGGGAGGTATGTAACAGGGGACTTATCCCTGTTCACAAATGTGCCTCTAATCCAGCAGTGTGGTGGTTAACTGCTGGTAGGCAATTAACTAACACCACCTGCCTGATTGCTTAGAAAAGCCTGTCTTTTGAGACAGGAAGTGAGACTCCTTTGCTCACACTTGAGCTGAACTTTGGAGACAGGGCAGAGATTCCTTAGTCCACAACTGGGCTGATCAAAGGAAGGGACACTTGTCTTGAGCCCTGCCAGAAGAAATAGCAGAGCTGATTTCAAGACACAGGGGAAACTTCTAAACCTGAATGCTGACACACCCTGAGGAAAAGGTAGCAACCCCGGAACAGAGAAGACTTTCCCTCCAAACCACAAGGAACAGATAAGACTTTCATTTATGAGACTTTCTATATCTGCTTATTTCATGCTATACTGCACCGACACACTTTATTCGAGCAAATACCCGGTATGTACCTGGCAGATACCTGGAATGCGCCACTCCTCACCTCTGACAAGCCCCGTTGCATTTGCCTTCCCAGCCTGGGTTCATGCCTGGTTGATGGGCGGCTGATCTGTTAAATGATAATGATTAGGATTTAATAGGCTGCAATGCTTCGCGTGTCTACCAGATGGCATAAATTCATGAATTGTAATTCAGTATATATATATATACTGTGCAGTATTGCAGCCAGCGGGAATAAAATGCTTCAATCCCTGCTTGGAAAATAACTCAATGCACTCGGGCAGAAAACAGTCACAAACCTCAATACACCCGGGTATACCTGAATTCGTGGGACTAGCCAAGCTCGAATAAAGTGTGTCGCCAGTGTATATTTGGGGCTGGTAATGAGCCTAGCTAACCAACCCAGTCAGAGAGGGCTGAGCTATATGTGTAGATAGGTTTTCTTTGTTTGGCTCACTATTTCGCTTATGTTGTTTTTTGCTGTTTTAAGCGACAGGCACAATAAAGCCTTGTTATGATTTCACCTTACAACAGTCTCCATTGTGTATCTCTGAACATGTCCTCCTACAAGGACAATATGGGATCTTTGCTTGAGACCCTTGGCGGGGAGAAACTAGATAGACCATGATTCACAACATACCCCAGTATATAGAGTACAGGCAGTCCTCGTTTTACAACGCTTCACTTTACAACGAATGGCTTATCCAACACTATGCAATGCATACCTATGTTCATTTTTACAACGCCAAAACGGCTTATCCAACGCTCTTCCGACGCTTTGCAACGTTGTGTATGTGTGTATATATATACACATTCACATAAACAACGTTGCAAAGCGTTGTAAGAGCGTATATATATAATATTATACTATATAATATTATATTATACTATATAATATATTATTTATTATGTTATATTATATATAATACAGTGTATACACTATATAATTTATGTATGTGCTGCATATCTTATTGCCTGCATAAAATATTTGGTGTACTTTAGTGTTAAAAATGCCTTCAGGAACGGAACCTTTCATTTAAACAGTGTTCCTATGGGAAAACGTGTTTCGCTTTACAACGTTTCGCTTTACAACGCCATTTTGAGTAACGCATTGTGTCGGATAACCGAGGACTGCCTGTACATTCACCTACACAGCTCTAATAAACATACATTACACACAAATACATTCTATGTGCACGCAGATTAAGCTGACCCTCTTGTGTAAATTACAGGGGGTGCAGCTCACCATCCTTATGAGACGCACATGCTGAACTTTGCTATGACAGGCTCAGGATGTTTAGAAAAAAAAAAAAAAGGAAGGTGATGTGAAATAGCGCTAATGGGAATTTAAACAATTGACCCTACTCTGAGGCTGAGCCCTATGGTAGAAAGGCAGCCTGGTGATAAACTGACAGTACAATCAGAATAGACAGCATATAACAGAAAAGAGATACCGGCGCCTAATGAGTCCAAAATGATGGAGTCCTGGATATCCAGTAGAAATAGTTCCAGTCCCAAGATGATCAACAGTCTCTAAATCTTTGGGTGCTCAGATAGGACTTCATGCAGGGGAAGTGGAACATGTAATGAGAAAAGAGATATTTAGTGCAACACAGCTAAACAAATTATACAGACATAAAATTGCAAACTGGCTAGCACAAAGTGACAAGACAAACAGACACAACTAGACATACAACACTAAGCAAAGCTAATGATAAAAGTTAATTTATTTAAACTAAGGATTAAAATAGTAGGACGAATAGCTGATACGCCGCTCCGGTGGGTTAAAACCTAGATAACACTCACAGGACGGCAGATATAAAATCGCATTGAGTCAATGGGGGCTGGTAGCCACGTGTTTGGGGTCCGCAGGGTGTCTTGGAAGCCTTGTATTCCTTCCGTATCTCTTTGCTGGCAATAACCGGTAGTGACGTCGCCAGATGTGACGTCAAAGCCTGGCAATCTCCAGTGAAGCTGCAGGAAACGGCAATCCGCACCTCCTTGCCCCTCGATCGTTCAAACAGGGCACTCAGCGCTTGTACTAATATCAACCAAAACGTCCAAAATATTAATAAAAATGCCCTACGCGTTTCGTGTGTCTAAACACACTTCCTCAGGGAATATAAAGTGATGGCAGTGATGCTGGTATATATACCCTCAACCTGGCTCCGATTGGTCTGTCAATCAGTGCAATAATGGGTGTACTCCAATTAGCATATTAAATCACTGCCATTTGATTCAGCTTTGCATAACATAAAACATTAGTAACCTTACACAACATTTAACATAACATAAAAACAATGGGTAAAAATAGTGGCTATTTGACAATATAATTTATACCAATAGCATTTGGCAGTAAACAGTAAAATATAAAAAACCCTGATGGGGGGAAGAAAAAATAAAAAACGAATAAAAAACGTCCACCTGGTGTTTATAGGAACACTCCTAACTCAAAGTCAACATTTAACCCTCTAGGGGATAATGTTTTGAGCTCATATATCCAGTATGCCTCACGCATACTGCATCTTTGTAATCTATCACCACCTCTTGTACTAGCAGGAATAGTCTCGATAGCTTGGCATTTGAGACCGCTAGGGTTTTTATCATGATGTGTGAGGAAATGGTGGGATACGCTATGAGTTATCAATCCTCTTTTTATATTGTATATGTGTTCATACACTCTCCTTTGATACGTTCTTCCTATCCTTCCCACATATTGCAGGCCACAAGGACATTGGAGTAAGTATATGACATAACACATATGACAGTTAATGTGTGACTTGATAGGATATTCCTTCATAGTGACGTTTGATTTAACTTTTTACATTATTACTGTATGTACATGCCATACACTTAGAACATTTAAAAAAACCTTTATCTATCATAGCTCTTTTCTCTTTTTGTTGAATTCGTGGACAGCTTGGAGCTATTCTAGATTTTAAATTTGACGCCCTGGTGAATATAATTTGTGGTTTTGGAGGTAGAATTCCAGCTAGAACAGTGTCCCTCAAGAGAATTGGCCAATGTTTATTGATTATTTTTCTAATCTTTGGTGCCATGCCATTATATTGTGTAATAAACGGTACCTTCTCAAAGAAGTTATTTTTCGGATCTTTTTTCTTATAAACAAGAAGATCCTCTCTTCTCAAGTTAGTGACATGTTTTATAGCCTCATCCAAAAGATGCTCGGGGTAATTCTTACTGAGAAATTTACACTTCAGTTTCTTCCTTATATTCACCAGGGCATCAAATTTAAAATCTAGAATAGCTCCAAGCTGTCCACTAATTCAACAAAAAGAGAAAAGAGCTATGATAGATAAAGGTTTTTTTAAATGTTCTAAGTGTATGGCATGTACATACAGTAATAATGTAAAAAGTTTTAAATCAAACGTCACTATGAAGGAATATCCTATCAAGTCACACATTAACTGTCATATGTGTTATGTCATATATTTACTCCAATGTCCTTGTGGCCTGCAATATGTGGGAAGGATAGGAAGAACGTATCAAAGGAGAGTGTATGAACACATATACAATATAAAAAGAGGATTGATAACTCATAGCGTATCCCACCATTTCCTCACACATCATGATAAAAACCCTAGCGGTCTCAAATGCCAAGCTATCGAGACTATTCCTGCTAGTACAAGAGGTGGTGATAGATTACAAAGATGCAGTATGCGTGAGGCATACTGGATATATGAGCTCAAAACATTATCCCCTAGAGGGTTAAATGTTGACTTTGAGTTAGGAGTGTTCCTATAAACACCAGGTGGACGTTTTTTATTCGTTTTTTATTTTTTCTTCCCTCCATCAGGGTTTTTATATTTTACTGTTTACTGCCAAATGCTATTGGTATAAATTATATTGTCAAATAGCCACTATTTTTACCCATTGTTTTTATGTTATGTTAAATGTTGTGTAAGGTTACTAATGTTTTATGTTATGCAAAGCTGAATCAAATGGCAGTGATTTAATATGCTAATTGGAGTACACCCATTATTGCACTGATTGACAGACCAATCGGAGCCAGGTTGAGGGTATATATACCAGCATCACTGCCATCACTTTATATTCCCTGAGGAAGTGTGTTTAGACACACGAAACGCGTAGGGCATTTTTATTAATATTTTGGACGTTTTGGTTGATATTAGTACAAGCGCTGAGTGCCCTGTTTGAACGATCGAGGGGCAAGGAGGTGCGGATTGCCGTTTCCTGCAGCTTCACTGGAGATTGCCAGGCTTTGACGTCACTACCGGTTCGCCACGATGGAGACGTCACTTCCGGTTATTGCCAGCAAAGAGATACGGAAGGAATACAAGGCTTCCAAGACACCCTGCGGACCCCAAACACGTGGCTACCAGCCCCCATTGACTCAATGCGATTTTATATCTGCCGTCCTGTGAGTGTTATCTAGGTTTTAACCCACCGGAGCGGCGTATCAGCTATTCGTCCTACTATTTTAATCCTTAGTTTAAATAAATTAACTTTTATCATTAGCTTTGCTTAGTGTTGTTTGTCTAGTTGTGTCTGTTTGTCTTGTCACTCTGTGCTAGCCAGTTTGCAATTTTATGTCTGTATAATTTGTTTAGCTGTGTTGCACTAAATATCTCTTTTCTCATTACATGTTCCACTTCCCCTGCATGAAGTCCTATCTGAGCACCCAAAGATTTAGAGACTGTTGATCATCTTGGGACTGGAACTATTTCTACTGGATATCCAGGATTCCATCATTTTGGACTCATTAGGCGCCGGTATCTCTTTTTTGTTATAGGCTCAGGATGTTTGTAATACAAAACATTGCATCCAATAAAAATTATATTAGATCTCACAAGTACAATAATAAAAATAATCTCAGCCAGGCTGGTCCTGGCGTTTCTGTGTCTATGCCAAAATGGATGGCAAATTCACTCCCAGGGGAAGAATAAAGCATGTTCAAAATTCTGATCACTACCCATTATAAACCAATATTGACGTGGAACTTGGCCACCTACCACATGTAATATACATTTCCTCCGCAATATAACTAAGATACGCCCTTTCCTTTGTTGCTCAACTGCTAAAACTGACTCAGGCCCTCATTCTCTCCCGTCTCGATTACTGTAACCTCCTGCTGTCTGGCCTTCCTGCCTCTCACCTTCCCCTACAATCTATCCTAAACGCTGCTGCCAGAATCACTCTACTCTTTCCTAGATCTGTCAGCATCTCCCCTGCTCAAATCACTCTCCTAGTTTCCTATCAAATCCCGCATCTCGCACTCAATTCTCCTCCTCACTTCTAAAGCTTTACACTCTTCTGCTCCTCCTTACATCTCAGCCCTAATTTCTTGCTATGCACCATCCAGACTTGCGTTCTGCTCAAGTTCTTCTCTCTACCCTCTTTGTATCTAAAGCACTTTAAACCTTTCTCACTGACTGCCCCGCACCTCTGGAATGCCCTTACCCTCAAAATCCAAACCCCCACAATGCAACCTGTTCAATTAGTCAATGCAACATCCATAGTGTGTCATCTTATTTCCTTCTCTTCACATCGTGGACTTATGATGACGAAGATATCCTCCCCCACGGCATGACAGAAAAAGATGACACACTATGGATGTAAATGGATGAAAGCGGAAGATCAACTAACCCCCCTTATGCCTGCAGGACCGCAGGGAAACTGACTCACGCGTGCGCAATGACTTACGAGTAGTCTGCGCTTTGTGCGTTCCAAAAGTACAGAAGGGTGAAGAGGATCGATCGGACAGCTACCGCGCATGCGCGAACTTGAAACGCACGAGATGAGACATCCGGGATGCGTTCCAACTGCTAAGGACCCGGATTGATGACGTCAGCAAGATGGATGCCAGGATACACAGAAATGGGGAGAATGTGAACTCCACGACATGCAGAGGATTGCAAACAGCTGTTGATCTAACAAGACATACAGACTGGACATTGGATAGAAGGACTGAATCAGCACATGAATGCCATCAGCACTAATTGAACAGGTTGCATTGTGGGGGTTTGGGGCACTATTTATATGTTGTTACAAGGGAATGTATTTATGCCATTGTCACTTGATAAAGACCATTATGGTCGAAACGTCGTGTTGGCTCAATAAATGAGTTTGATTTGCTAAACCCGTTGTGCCCTGTGTTCCTTTGTTCATCTGTTCAGGACTGATCGCAGGCTTTCGTGCAAACACTGGAGCACTGGTAACTGTATTAAATTTCTATTTTGAGGTGTGCAGCATTCCTCTCAAATTGTCTGGGCTATATAAATAGAGACATACAATACATTTAGAAATCCCTGGATCATTAATCTCTCTCATGCTACCTGCTAGAGGAACAGCCCAGACATACTGTACAATGACATCTACATACAATCACTACAGTAAAATCTCTACCCCAAGGGTTAGTAGTTCTTTTTTATCCCCGAGTGGTTAAATTAACCACTGAAAAGGGATACATGTCCTATAGTCAGCTGGCTACAAGCATTATTACTCATGTAGCAGGGTCCCCCCTGGTCCCCCTTACTTGCGTTCTGTCGCAGGGACCTCCGCTCCATGTGCAGGGAATGGCACGGGCGAGTGCGTTACCGGGGGCTCCCGGCGACATCAGCTATAGGGTGCCGCCATGTGCGAAGGCTCACGCCTGCACAGAAGCGGCAAGGTGGCCATCTTGCGATTGGCGCGGTATTGCGCATGTGCAGAAGGTGGCCGGCGGCCATTACAGAAGTGCAGAGCTTCCCAGAGTTCGCGCCAGCCCAGGTAGGGCTAGCGGCGGCCATTAGCCGTTTTCACAGGCGCAGTACCCATAGTGCACGCGGTCCTAATGTTAAAGAGGCCCCTGGGGAACTACAACTCCCAGCATCCCCAGGGGCTGAAGGACATGTGATGCAACAGCAGCCAATAGGGCTTACAACTTCCCCTGCAGAGAGTAGATACATTGTATGGGCAATTTGCTGGAAGTCAGTCAGACTGAGGAGAAAGTGGGGGAAGGAAGGGGGGCAGAGAGCTGCGAGCTTCTGCCCTAGGTCAGAAGTACCCCGGGCTAGAGTTGAGGCCCTGACTCCCCAACTAGTGAGGGTGGGTGTTCATAGGGACAGGCCCTTAGGTGAGGACCCTGTTGCCCTTCAGCTGTGTGCTAGGCAGGGACCGAGTGATAGTGCCTGCTGCACTTCCTTAGTGCAGGGAGAGAGACCCTGTGCAGTTACTTAGTGCAGGGACAGAGAGAGACCCTGCTGCAGTTCCTTAGTGCAGGGACAGAGAGAGTCCCTGCTGCAGTTGCTTAGTGCAGGGACAGAGAGAGTCCCTGCTGCAGTTGCTTAGTGCAGGGACAAAGAGAGTCCCTGCTGCAGTTCCTTAGTGCAGGGAGAGAGAGAGCCCCTGCTGCAGTTGCTTAGTGCAGGGACAGAGAGAGTCCCTGCTGCAGTTGCTTAGTGCAGGGACAGAGAGAGTCCCTGCTGCAGTTGCTTAGTGCAGGGACAGAGAGAGACCCTGCTGCAGTTCCTTAGTGCAGGGACAGAGAGAGTCCCTGCTGCAGTTCCTTAGTGCAGGAAGAGAGAGAGGCCCTGCTGCAGTTCCTTAGTGCAGGGACAGAGAGAGTCCCTGCTGCAGTTGCTTAGTGCAGGGACAGAGAGAGTCCCTGCTGCAGTTGCTTAGTGCAGGGACAGAGAGAGTCCCTGCTGCAGTTCCTTAGTGCAGGGACAGAGAGAGTCCCTGCTGCAGTTCCTTAGTGCAGGGAGAGAGAGACCCTGTGCAGTTGCTTAGTGCAGGGACAGAGAGAGTCCCTGCTGCAGTTGCTTAGTGCAGGGACAGAGCGAGTCCCTGCTGCAGTTGCTTAGTGCAGGGACAGAGAGAGTCCCTGCTGCAGTTCCTTAGTGCAGGGAGAGAGAGAGTCCCTGCTGCAGTTACTTAGTGCAGGGACAGAGAGAGCCCCTGCTGCAGTTCCTTAGTGCAGGGACAGAGAGAGCCCCTGCTGCAGTTCCTTAGTGCAGGGAGAGAGAGAGTCCCTGCTGCAGTTGCTTAGTGCAGGGACAGAGAGAGTCCCTGCTGCAGTTGCTTAGTGCAGGGACAAAGAGAGTCCCTGCTGCAGTTACTTAGTGCAGGGAGAGAGAGAGCCCCTGCTGCAGTTACTTAGTGCAGGGACAGAGAGAGTCCCTGCTGCAGTTCCTTAGTGCAGGGAGAGAGAGAGTCCCTGCTGCAGTTGCTTAGTGCAGGGACAGAGAGAGTCCCTGCTGCAGTTGCTTAGTGCAGGGACAAAGAGAGTCCCTGCTGCAGTTCCTTAGTGCAGGGAGAGAGAGAGCCCCTGCTGCAGTTCCTTAGTGCAGGGACAGAGAGAGTCCCTGCTGCAGTTCCTTAGTGCAGGGAGAGAGAGAGTCCCTGCTGCAGTTCCTTAGTGCAGGGACAGAGAGAGCCCCTGCTGCAGTTCCTTAGTGCAGGGAGAGAGAGAGTCCCTGCTGCAGTTCCTTAGTGCAGGGACAGAGAGAGCCACTGCTGCAGTTCCTTAGTGCAGGTACAGAGAGAGTCCCTGCTGCAGTTCCTTAGTGCAGGGAGAGAGAGAGTCCCTGCTGCAGTTCCTTAGTGCAGGGACAGAGAGAGACCCTGCTGCAGTTCCTTAGTGAAGGGACAGAGAGAGTCCCTGCTGCAGTTCCTTAGTGCAGGAACAGAGAGAGACCCTGCTGCAGTTCCTTAGTGCAGGGACAGAGAGAGTCCCTGCTGCAGTTCCTTAGTGCAGGGACAGAGAGAGTCCCTGCTGCAGTTCCTTAGTGCAGAGAGAGAGACCCTGCTGCAGTTCCTTAGTGCAGGGACAGAGAGAGTCCCTGCTGCAGTTCCTTAGTGCAGAGAGAGAGACCCTGCTGCAGTTCCTTAGTGCAGGGACAGAGAGAGTCCCTGCTGCAGTTCCTTAGTGCAGGGACAGAGAGAGTCCCTGCTGCAGTTCCTTAGTGCAGGGACAGAGAGAGACCCTGTGCAGTTCTTTAGTGCAGGGACAGAGAGAGCCCCTGCTGCAGTTCCTTAGTGCAGGGACAGAGAGAGTCCCTGCTGCAGTTCCTTAGTGCAGGGAGAGAGAGACCCTGCTGCAGTTCCTTAGTGCAGGGACAGAGAGAGTCCCTGCTGCAGTTCCTTAGTGCAGGGAGAGAGAGTCCCTGCTGCAGTTCCTTAGTGCAGGGAGAGAGAGACCCTGCTGCAGTTCCTTAGTGCAGGGACAGAGAGAGTCCCTGCTGCAGTTCCTTAGTGCAGGGAGAGAGAGACCCTGCTGCAGTTGCTTAGTGCAGGGACAGAGAGAGTCCCTGCTGCAGTTCCTTAGTGCAGGGAGAGAGAGTCCCTGCTGCAGTTCCTTAGTGCAGGAAGAGAGAGACCCTGCTGCAGTTCCTTAGTGCAGGGACAGAGAGAGTCCCTGCTGTAGTTGCTTAGTGCAGGGACAGAGAGAGTCCCTGCTGCAGTTCCTTAGTGCAGGGACAGAGAGAGCCCCTGCTGCAGTTCCTTAGTGCAGGGACAGAGAGAGTCCCTGTGCAGTTCCTTAGTGCAGGGACTGAGAGAGTCCCTGCTGCAGTTCCTTAGTGCAGGGAGAGAGAGTCCCTGCTGCAGTTGCTTAGTGCAGGGACAGAGAGAGACCCTGCTGCAGTTCCTTAGTGCAGGGAGAGAGAGACCCTGCTGCAGTTCCTTAGTGCAGGGAGAGAGAGACCCTGCTGCAGTTCCTTAGTGCAGGGACAGAGAGAGTCCCTGCTGCAGTTCCTTAGTGCAGGGACAGAGAGAGACCCTGCTGCAGTTCCTTAGTGCAGGGACAGAGAGAGACCCTGCTGCAGTTCCTTAGTGCAGGGAGAGAGAGTCCCTGCTGCAGTTGCTTAGTGCAGGGACAGAGAGAGTCCCTGCTGCAGTTCCTTAGTGCAGGGACAGAGAGAGTCCCTGCTGCAGTTCCTTAGTGCAGGGACAGAGAGAGTCCCTGCTGCAGTTCCTTAGTGCAGGGACAGAGAGAGTCCCTGCTGCAGTTGCTTAGTGCAGGGAGAGAGAGCCCCTGCTGCAGTTCCTTAGTGCAGGGAGAGAGAGAGGCCCTGCTGTAGTTCCTTAGTGCAGGGACAGAGAGAGACCCTGCTGCAGTTCCTTAGTGCAGGGAGAGAGAGTCCCTGCTGCAGTTCCTTAGTGCAGGGAGAGAGAGACGCCCTGTTGCAGTTCCTTAGTGCAGGGACAGAGAGAGTCCCTGCTGCAGTTCCTTAGTGCAGGGAGAGAGAGAGTCCCTGCTGCAGTTCCTTAGTGCAGGGACAGAGAGAGTCCCTGCTGCAGTTGCTTAGTGCAGGGAGAGAGAGTTCCTGCTGCAGTTCCTTAGTGCAGGGACAGAGAGAGACCCTGCTGCAGTTCCTTAGTGCAGGGACAGAGAGAGAGTCCCTGCTGCAGTTCCTTAGTGCAGGGAGAGAGAGACCCTGCTGCAGTTCCTTAGTGCAGGGACAGAGAGAGTCCCTGCTGCAGTTGCTTAGTGCAGGGACAGAGAGAGTCCCTGCTGCAGTTGCTTAGTGCAGGGACAAAGAGAGTCCCTGCTGCAGTTCCTTAGTGCAGGGAGAGAGAGACCCTGTGCAGTTGCTTAGTGCAGGGACAGAGAGAGTCCCTGCTGCAGTTGCTTAGTGCAGGGAGAGAGAGAGGCCCTGCTGCAGTTCCTTAGTGCAGGGACAGAGAGAGTCCCTGCTGCAGTTCCTTAGTGCAGGGAGAGAGAGAGTCCCTGCTGCAGTTCCTTAGTGCAGGGACAGAGAGAGTCCCTGCTGCAGTTCCTTAGTGCAGAGAGAGAGACCCTGCTGCAGTTCCTTAGTGCAGGGAGAGAGAGTCCCTGCTGCAGTTCCTTAGTGCAGGGACAGAGAGAGACCCTGCTGCAGTTCCTTAGTGCAGGGAGAGAGAGACCCTGCTGCAGTTCCTTAGTGCAGGGACAGAGAGAGACCCTGCTGCAGTTCCTTAGTGCAGGGAGAGAGAGACCCTGCTGCAGTTCCTTAGTGCAGGGACAGAGAGAGACCCTGCTGCAGTTCCTTAGTGCAGGGAGAGAGAGAGACCCTGCTGCAGTTCCTTAGTGCAGGGAGAGAGAGTCCCTGCTGCAGTTCCTTAGTGCAGGGAGAGAGAGTCCCTGCTGTAGTTGCTTAGTGCAGGGACAGAGAGAGTCCCTGCTGCAGTTCCTTAGTGCAGGGACAGAGAGAGCCCCTGCTGCAGTTCCTTAGTGCAGGGACAGAGAGAGTCCCTGTGCAGTTCCTTAGTGCAGGCACTGAGAGAGTCCCTGCTGCAGTTCCTTAGTGCAGGGAGAGAGAGTCCCTGCTGCAGTTGCTTAGTGCAGGGACAGAGAGAGACCCTGCTGCAGTTCCTTAGTGCAGGGAGAGAGAGACCCTGCTGCAGTTCCTTAGTGCAGGGAGAGAGAGACCCTGCTGCAGTTCCTTAGTGCAGGGACAGAGAGAGTCCCTGCTGCAGTTCCTTAGTGCAGGGACAGAGAGAGACCCTGCTGCAGTTCCTTAGTGCAGGGACAGAGAGAGACCCTGCTGCAGTTCCTTAGTGCAGGGAGAGAGAGTCCCTGCTGCAGTTGCTTAGTGCAGGGACAGAGAGAGTCCCTGCTGCAGTTCCTTAGTGCAGGGACAGAGAGGGTCCCTGCTGCAGTTCCTTAGTGCAGGGACAGAGAGAGTCCCTGCTGCAGTTCCTTAGTGCAGGGACAGAGAGAGTCCCTGCTGCAGTTGCTTAGTGCAGGGAGAGAGAGCCCCTGCTGCAGTTCCTTAGTGCAGGGAGAGAGAGAGGCCCTGCTGTAGTTCCTTAGTGCAGGGACAGAGAGAGACCATGCTGCAGTTCCTTAGTGCAGGGAGAGAGAGTCCCTGCTGCAGTTCCTTAGTGCAGGGTGAGAGAGAGGCCCTGCTGCAGTTCCTTAGTGCAGGGACAGAGAGAGTCCCTGCTGCAGTTCCTTAGTGCAGGGAGAGAGAGAGTCCCTGCTGCAGTTCCTTAGTGCAGGGACAGAGAGAGTCCCTGCTGCAGTTGCTTAGTGCAGGGAGAGAGAGTCCCTGCTGCAGTTCCTTAGTGCAGGGACAGAGAGAGACCCTGCTGCAGTTCCTTAGTGCAGGGAGAGAGAGACCCTGCTGCAGTTCCTTAGTGCAGGGACAGAGAGAGACCCTGCTGCAGTTCCTTAGTGCAGGGAGAGAGAGACCCTGCTGCAGTTCCTTAGTGCAGGGACAGAGAGAGACCCTGCTGCAGTTCCTTAGTGCAGGGAGAGAGAGAGACCCTGCTGCAGTTCCTTAGTGCAGGGAGAGAGAGTCCCCGCTGCAGTTCCTTAGTGCAGGGACAGAGAGAGACCCTGCTGCAGTTCCTTAGTGCAGGGACAGAGAGAGACCCTGCTGCAGTTCCTTAGTGCAGGGAGAGAGAGTCCCTGCTGCAGTTCCTTAGTGCAGGGAGAGAGAGACCCTGCTGCAGTTCCTTAGTGCAGGGACAGAGAGAGTCCCTGCTGCAGTTGCTTAGTGCAGGGACAGAGAGAGTCCCTGCTGCAGTTGCTTAGTGCAGGGACAAAGAGAGTCCCTGCTGCAGTTCCTTAGTGCAGGGAGAGAGAGACCCTGTGCAGTTGCTTAGTGCAGGGACAGAGAGAGTCCCTGCTGCAGTTGCTTAGTGCAGGGACAGAGAGAGACCCTGCTGCAGTTCCTTAGTGCAGGGACAGAGAGAGTCCCTGCTGCAGTTCCTTAGTGCAGGGAGAGAGAGTCCCTGCTGCAGTTCCTTAGTGCAGGGACAGAGAGAGTCCCTGCTGCAGTTCCTTAGTGCAGGGAGAGAGAGAGGCCCTGCTGCAGTTCCTTAGTGCAGGGACAGAGAGAGTCCCTGCTGCAGTTCCTTAGTGCAGGGAGAGAGAGAGTCCCTGCTGCAGTTCCTTAGTGCAGGGACAGAGAGAGTCCCTGCTGCAGTTCCTTAGTGCAGAGAGAGAGACCCTGCTGCAGTTCCTTAGTGCAGGGAGAGAAAGTCCCTGCTGCAGTTCCTTAGTGCAGGGACAGAGAGAGACCCTGCTGCAGTTCCTTAGTGCAGGGAGAGAGAGACCCTGCTGCAGTTCCTTAGTGCAGGGACAGAGAGAGACCCTGCTGCAGTTCCTTAGTGCAGGGAGAGAGAGACCCTGCTGCAGTTCCTTAGTGCAGGGACAGAGAGAGACCCTGCTGCAGTTCCTTAGTGCAGGGAGAGAGAGAGACCCTGCTGCAGTTCCTTAGTGCAGGGAGAGAGAGTCCCCGCTGCAGTTCCTTAGTGCAGGGACAGAGAGAGACCCTGCTGCAGTTCCTTAGTGCAGGGACAGAGAGAGACCCTGCTGCAGTTCCTTAGTGCAGGGAGAGAGAGTCCCTGCTGCAGTTCCTTAGTGCAGGGGGAGAGAGACCCTGCTGCAGTTCCTTAGTGCAGGGACAGAGAGAGACCCTGCTGCAGTTCCTTTGTGCAGGGACAGAGAGAGTCCCTGCTGCAGTTCCTTAGTGCAGGGAGAGAGAGTCCCTGCTGCAGTTCCTTAGTGCAGGGAGAGAGTCCCTGCTGCAGTTCCTTAGTGCAGGGACAGAGAGAGACCCTGCTGCAGTTGCTTAGTGCAGGGAAGGAGAGAGACCCTGCTGCAGTTGCTTAGTGCAGGGAAGGAGAGAGACCCTGCTGCAGTTCCTTAGTGCAGGGACAGAGAGAGTCCCTGCTGCAGTTCCTTAGTGCAGGGACAGAGAGAGTCCCTGCTGCAGTTCCTTAGTGCAGGGAGAGAGAGTCCCTGCTGCAGTTCCTTAGTGCAGGGACAGAGAGAGTCCCTGCTGCAGTTCCTTAGTGCAGGGACAGAGAGGGTCCCTGCTGCAGTTCCTTAGTGCAGGGAAAGAGAGAGTCCCTGCTGCAGTTCCTTAGTGCAGGGACAGAGAGAGTCCCTGCTGCAGTTGCTTAGTGCAGGGAGAGAGAGCCCCTGCTGCAGTTCCTTAGTGCAGGGAGAGAGAGAGGCCCTGCTGTAGTTCCTTAGTGCAGGGACAGAGAGAGACCATGCTGCAGTTCCTTAGTGCAGGGAGAGAGAGTCCCTGCTGCAGTTCCTTAGTGCAGGGTGAGAGAGAGGCCCTGCTGCAGTTCCTTAGTGCAGGGACAGAGAGAGTCCCTGCTGCAGTTCCTTAGTGCAGGGAGAGAGAGAGTCCCTGCTGCAGTTCCTTAGTGCAGGGACAGAGAGAGTCCCTGCTGCAGTTGCTTAGTGCAGGGAGAGAGAGTCCCTGCTGCAGTTCCTTAGTGCAGGGACAGAGAGAGACCCTGCTGCAGTTCCTTAGTGCAGGGAGAGAGAGACCCTCCTGCAGTTCCTTAGTGCAGGGACAGAGAGAGACCCTGCTGCAGTTCCTTAGTGCAGGGAGAGAGAGACCCTGCTGCAGTTCCTTAGTGCAGGGACAGAGAGAGACCCTGCTGCAGTTCCTTAGTGCAGGGAGAGAGAGAGACCCTGCTGCAGTTCCTTAGTGCAGGGAGAGAGAGTCCCCGCTGCAGTTCCTTAGTGCAGGGACAGAGAGAGACCCTGCTGCAGTTCCTTAGTGCAGGGACAGAGAGAGACCCTGCTGCAGTTCCTTAGTGCAGGGAGAGAGAGTCCCTGCTGCAGTTCCTTAGTGCAGGGAGAGAGAGACCCTGCTGCAGTTCCTTAGTGCAGGGACAGAGAGAGTCCCTGCTGCAGTTGCTTAGTGCAGGGACAGAGAGAGTCCCTGCTGCAGTTGCTTAGTGCAGGGACAAAGAGAGTCCCTGCTGCAGTTCCTTAGTGCAGGGAGAGAGAGACCCTGTGCAGTTGCTTAGTGCAGGGACAGAGAGAGTCCCTGCTGCAGTTGCTTAGTGCAGGGACAGAGAGAGACCCTGCTGCAGTTCCTTAGTGCAGGGACAGAGAGAGTCCCTGCTGCAGTTCCTTAGTGCAGGGAGAGAGAGTCCCTGCTGCAGTTCCTTAGTGCAGGGACAGAGAGAGTCCCTGCTGCAGTTCCTTAGTGCAGGGAGAGAGAGAGGCCCTGCTGCAGTTCCTTAGTGCAGGGACAGAGAGAGTCCCTGCTGCAGTTCCTTAGTGCAGGGAGAGAGAGAGTCCCTGCTGCAGTTCCTTAGTGCAGGGACAGAGAGAGTCCCTGCTGCAGTTCCTTAGTGCAGAGAGAGAGACCCTGCTGCAGTTCCTTAGTGCAGGGAGAGAGAGTCCCTGCTGCAGTTCCTTAGTGCAGGGACAGAGAGAGACCCTGCTGCAGTTCCTTAGTGCAGGGAGAGAGAGACCCTGCTGCAGTTCCTTTGTGCAGGGACAGAGAGAGACCCTGCTGCAGTTCCTTAGTGCAGGGAGAGAGAGAGACCCTGCTGCAGTTCCTTAGTGCAGGGACAGAGAGAGACCCTGCTGCAGTTCCTTAGTGCAGGGAGAGAGAGAGACCCTGCTGCAGTTCCTTAGTGCAGGGAGAGAGAGTCCCCGCTGCAGTTCCTTAGTGCAGGGACAGAGAGAGACCCTGCTGCAGTTCCTTAGTGCAGGGACAGAGAGAGACCCTGCTGCAGTTCCTTAGTGCAGGGAGAGAGAGTCCCTGCTGCAGTTCCTTAGTGCAGGGAGAGAGAGACCCTGCTGCAGTTCCTTAGTGCAGGGACAGAGAGAGACCCTGCTGCAGTTCCTTTGTGCAGGGACAGAGAGAGTCCCTGCTGCAGTTCCTTAGTGCAGGGAGAGAGTCCCTGCTGCAGTTCCTTAGTGCAGGGACAGAGAGAGACCCTGCTGCAGTTGCTTAGTGCAGGGAAGGAGAGAGACCCTGCTGCAGTTGCTTAGTGCAGGGAAGGAGAGAGACCCTGCTGCAGTTCCTTAGTGCAGGGACAGAGAGAGTCCCTGCTGCAGTTCCTTAGTGCAGGGACAGAGAGAGTCCCTGCTGCAGTTCCTTAGTGCAGGGAGAGAGAGTCCCTGCTGCAGTTCCTTAGTGCAGGGAGAGAGAGTCCCTGCTGCAGTTCCTTAGTGCAGGGACAGAGAGAGTCCCTGCTGCAGTTCCTTAGTGCAGGGACAGAGAGAGACCCTGCTGCAGTTCCTTAGTGCAGGGACAGAGAGAGACCCTGCTGCAGTTCCTTAGTGCAGGGACAGAGAGAGTCCCTGCTGCAGTTCCTTAGTGCAGGGAGAGAGAGACCCTGCTGCAGTTGCTTAGTGCAGGGACAGAGAGAGTCCCTGCTGCAGTTCCTTAGTGCAGGGAGAGAGAGTCCCTGCTGCAGTTCCTTAGTGCAGGAAGAGAGAGACCCTGCTGCAGTTCCTTAGTGCAGGGACAGAGAGAGTCCCTGCTGTAGTTGCTTAGTGCAGGGACAGAGAGAGTCCCTGCTGCAGTTCCTTAGTGCAGGGACAGAGAGAGCCCCTGCTGCAGTTCCTTAGTGCAGGGACAGAGAGAGTCCCTGTGCAGTTCCTTAGTGCAGGGACTGAGAGAGTCCCTGCTGCAGTTCCTTAGTGCAGGGAGAGAGAGTCCCTGCTGCAGTTGCTTAGTGCAGGGACAGAGAGAGACCCTGCTGCAGTTCCTTAGTGCAGGGAGAGAGAGACCCTGCTGCAGTTCCTTAGTGCAGGGAGATAGAGACCCTGCTGCAGTTCCTTAGTGCAGGGACAGAGAGAGTCCCTGCTGCAGTTCCTTAGTGCAGGGACAGAGAGAGACCCTGCTGCAGTTCCTTAGTGCAGGGACAGAGAGAGACCCTGCTGCAGTTCCTTAGTGCAGGGAGAGAGAGTCCCTGCTGCAGTTGCTTAGTGCAGGGACAGAGAGAGTCCCTGCTGCAGTTCCTTAGTGCAGGGACAGAGAGAGTCCCTGCTGCAGTTCCTTAGTGCAGGGACAGAGAGAGTCCCTGCTGCAGTTCCTTAGTGCAGGGACAGAGAGAGTCCCTGCTGCAGTTGCTTAGTGCAGGGAGAGAGAGCCCCTGCTGCAGTTCCTTAGTGCAGGGAGAGAGAGAGGCCCTGCTGTAGTTCCTTAGTGCAGGGACAGAGAGAGACCCTGCTGCAGTTCCTTAGTGCAGGGAGAGAGAGTCCCTGCTGCAGTTCCTTAGTGCAGGGAGAGAGAGACGCCCTGTTGCAGTTCCTTAGTGCAGGGACAGAGAGAGTCCCTGCTGCAGTTCCTTAGTGCAGGGAGAGAGAGAGTCCCTGCTGCAGTTCCTTAGTGCAGGGACAGAGAGAGTCCCTGCTGCAGTTGCTTAGTGCAGGGAGAGAGAGTCCCTGCTGCAGTTCCTTAGTGCAGGGACAGAGAGAGACCCTGCTGCAGTTCCTTAGTGCAGGGACAGAGAGAGAGTCCCTGCTGCAGTTCCTTAGTGCAGGGAGAGAGAGACCCTGCTGCAGTTCCTTAGTGCAGGGACAGAGAGAGTCCCTGCTGCAGTTGCTTAGTGCAGGGACAGAGAGAGTCCCTGCTGCAGTTGCTTAGTGCAGGGACAAAGAGAGTCCCTGCTGCAGTTCCTTAGTGCAGGGAGAGAGAGACCCTGTGCAGTTGCTTAGTGCAGGGACAGAGAGAGTCCCTGCTGCAGTTGCTTAGTGCAGGGAGAGAGAGAGGCCCTGCTGCAGTTCCTTAGTGCAGGGACAGAGAGAGTCCCTGCTGCAGTTCCTTAGTGCAGGGAGAGAGAGAGTCCCTGCTGCAGTTCCTTAGTGCAGGGACAGAGAGAGTCCCTGCTGCAGTTCCTTAGTGCAGAGAGAGAGACCCTGCTGCAGTTCCTTAGTGCAGGGAGAGAGAGTCCCTGCTGCAGTTCCTTAGTGCAGGGACAGAGAGAGACCCTGCTGCAGTTCCTTAGTGCAGGGAGAGAGAGACCCTGCTGCAGTTCCTTAGTGCAGGGACAGAGAGAGACCCTGCTGCAGTTCCTTAGTGCAGGGAGAGAGAGACCCTGCTGCAGTTCCTTAGTGCAGGGACAGAGAGAGACCCTGCTGCAGTTCCTTAGTGCAGGGAGAGAGAGAGACCCTGCTGCAGTTCCTTAGTGCAGGGAGAGAGAGTCCCTGCTGCAGTTCCTTAGTGCAGGGAGAGAGAGTCCCTGCTGTAGTTGCTTAGTGCAGGGACAGAGAGAGTCCCTGCTGCAGTTCCTTAGTGCAGGGACAGAGAGAGCCCCTGCTGCAGTTCCTTAGTGCAGGGACAGAGAGAGTCCCTGTGCAGTTCCTTAGTGCAGGGACTGAGAGAGTCCCTGCTGCAGTTCCTTAGTGCAGGGAGAGAGAGTCCCTGCTGCAGTTGCTTAGTGCAGGGACAGAGAGAGACCCTGCTGCAGTTCCTTAGTGCAGGGAGAGAGAGACCCTGCTGCAGTTCCTTAGTGCAGGGAGAGAGAGACCCTGCTGCAGTTCCTTAGTGCAGGGACAGAGAGAGTCCCTGCTGCAGTTCCTTAGTGCAGGGACAGAGAGAGACCCTGCTGCAGTTCCTTAGTGCAGGGACAGAGAGAGACCCTGCTGCAGTTCCTTAGTGCAGGGAGAGAGAGTCCCTGCTGCAGTTGCTTAGTGCAGGGACAGAGAGAGTCCCTGCTGCAGTTCCTTAGTGCAGGGACAGAGAGGGTCCCTGCTGCAGTTCCTTAGTGCAGGGACAGAGAGAGTCCCTGCTGCAGTTCCTTAGTGCAGGGACAGAGAGAGTCCCTGCTGCAGTTGCTTAGTGCAGGGAGAGAGAGCCCCTGCTGCAGTTCCTTAGTGCAGGGAGAGAGAGAGGCCCTGCTGTAGTTCCTTAGTGCAGGGACAGAGAGAGACCATGCTGCAGTTCCTTAGTGCAGGGAGAGAGAGTCCCTGCTGCAGTTCCTTAGTGCAGGGTGAGAGAGAGGCCCTGCTGCAGTTCCTTAGTGCAGGGACAGAGAGAGTCCCTGCTGCAGTTCCTTAGTGCAGGGAGAGAGAGAGTCCCTGCTGCAGTTCCTTAGTGCAGGGACAGAGAGAGTCCCTGCTGCAGTTGCTTAGTGCAGGGAGAGAGAGTCCCTGCTGCAGTTCCTTAGTGCAGGGACAGAGAGAGACCCTGCTGCAGTTCCTTAGTGCAGGGAGAGAGAGACCCTGCTGCAGTTCCTTAGTGCAGGGACAGAGAGAGACCCTGCTGCAGTTCCTTAGTGCAGGGAGAGAGAGACCCTGCTGCAGTTCCTTAGTGCAGGGACAGAGAGAGACCCTGCTGCAGTTCCTTAGTGCAGGGAGAGAGAGAGACCCTGCTGCAGTTCCTTAGTGCAGGGAGAGAGAGTCCCCGCTGCAGTTCCTTAGTGCAGGGACAGAGAGAGACCCTGCTGCAGTTCCTTAGTGCAGGGACAGAGAGAGACCCTGCTGCAGTTCCTTAGTGCAGGGAGAGAGAGTCCCTGCTGCAGTTCCTTAGTGCAGGGAGAGAGAGACCCTGCTGCAGTTCCTTAGTGCAGGGACAGAGAGAGTCCCTGCTGCAGTTGCTTAGTGCAGGGACAGAGAGAGTCCCTGCTGCAGTTGCTTAGTGCAGGGACAAAGAGAGTCCCTGCTGCAGTTCCTTAGTGCAGGGAGAGAGAGACCCTGTGCAGTTGCTTAGTGCAGGGACAGAGAGAGTCCCTGCTGCAGTTGCTTAGTGCAGGGACAGAGAGAGACCCTGCTGCAGTTCCTTAGTGCAGGGACAGAGAGAGTCCCTGCTGCAGTTCCTTAGTGCAGGGAGAGAGAGTCCCTGCTGCAGTTCCTTAGTGCAGGGACAGAGAGAGTCCCTGCTGCAGTTCCTTAGTGCAGGGAGAGAGAGAGGCCCTGCTGCAGTTCCTTAGTGCAGGGACAGAGAGAGTCCCTGCTGCAGTTCCTTAGTGCAGGGAGAGAGAGAGTCCCTGCTGCAGTTCCTTAGTGCAGGGACAGAGAGAGTCCCTGCTGCAGTTCCTTAGTGCAGAGAGAGAGACCCTGCTGCAGTTCCTTAGTGCAGGGAGAGAGAGTCCCTGCTGCAGTTCCTTAGTGCAGGGACAGAGAGAGACCCTGCTGCAGTTCCTTAGTGCAGGGAGAGAGAGACCCTGCTGCAGTTCCTTAGTGCAGGGACAGAGAGAGACCCTGCTGCAGTTCCTTAGTGCAGGGAGAGAGAGACCCTGCTGCAGTTCCTTAGTGCAGGGACAGAGAGAGACCCTGCTGCAGTTCCTTAGTGCAGGGAGAGAGAGAGACCCTGCTGCAGTTCCTTAGTGCAGGGAGAGAGAGTCCCCGCTGCAGTTCCTTAGTGCAGGGACAGAGAGAGACCCTGCTGCAGTTCCTTAGTGCAGGGACAGAGAGAGACCCTGCTGCAGTTCCTTAGTGCAGGGAGAGAGAGTCCCTGCTGCAGTTCCTTAGTGCAGGGAGAGAGAGACCCTGCTGCAGTTCCTTAGTGCAGGGACAGAGAGAGACCCTGCTGCAGTTCCTTTGTGCAGGGACAGAGAGAGTCCCTGCTGCAGTTCCTTAGTGCAGGGAGAGAGAGTCCCTGCTGCAGTTCCTTAGTGCAGGGAGAGAGTCCCTGCTGCAGTTCCTTAGTGCAGGGACAGAGAGAGACCCTGCTGCAGTTGCTTAGTGCAGGGAAGGAGAGAGACCCTGCTGCAGTTGCTTAGTGCAGGGAAGGAGAGAGACCCTGCTGCAGTTCCTTAGTGCAGGGACAGAGAGAGTCCCTGCTGCAGTTCCTTAGTGCAGGGACAGAGAGAGTCCCTGCTGCAGTTCCTTAGTGCACGGAGAGAGAGTCCCTGCTGCAGTTCCTTAGTGCAGGGACAGAGAGAGTCCCTGCTGCAGTTGCTTAGTGCAGGGAGAGAGAGTCCCTGCTGCAGTTCCTTAGTGCAGGGACAGAGAGAGACCCTGCTGCAGTTCCTTAGTGCAGGGAGAGAGAGACCCTGCTGCAGTTCCTTAGTGCAGGGACAGAGAGAGACCCTGCTGCAGTTCCTTAGTGCAGGGAGAGAGAGACCCTGCTGCAGTTCCTTAGTGCAGGGACAGAGAGAGACCCTGCTGCAGTTCCTTAGTGCAGGGAGAGAGAGAGACCCTGCTGCAGTTCCTTAGTGCAGGGAGAGAGAGTCCCCGCTGCAGTTCCTTAGTGCAGGGACAGAGAGAGACCCTGCTGCAGTTCCTTAGTGCAGGGACAGAGAGAGACCCTGCTGCAGTTCCTTAGTGCAGGGAGAGAGAGTCCCTGCTGCAGTTCCTTAGTGCAGGGAGAGAGAGACCCTGCTGCAGTTCCTTAGTGCAGGGACAGAGAGAGTCCCTGCTGCAGTTGCTTAGTGCAGGGACAGAGAGAGTCCCTGCTGCAGTTGCTTAGTGCAGGGACAAAGAGAGTCCCTGCTGCAGTTCCTTAGTGCAGGGAGAGAGAGACCCTGTGCAGTTGCTTAGTGCAGGGACAGAGAGAGTCCCTGCTGCAGTTGCTTAGTGCAGGGACAGAGAGAGACCCTGCTGCAGTTCCTTAGTGCAGGGACAGAGAGAGTCCCTGCTGCAGTTCCTTAGTGCAGGGAGAGAGAGTCCCTGCTGCAGTTCCTTAGTGCAGGGACAGAGAGAGTCCCTGCTGCAGTTCCTTAGTGCAGGGAGAGAGAGAGGCCCTGCTGCAGTTCCTTAGTGCAGGGACAGAGAGAGTCCCTGCTGCAGTTCCTTAGTGCAGGGAGAGAGAGAGTCCCTGCTGCAGTTCCTTAGTGCAGGGACAGAGAGAGTCCCTGCTGCAGTTCCTTAGTGCAGAGAGAGAGACCCTGCTGCAGTTCCTTAGTGCAGGGAGAGAGAGTCCCTGCTGCAGTTCCTTAGTGCAGGGACAGAGAGAGACCCTGCTGCAGTTCCTTAGTGCAGGGAGAGAGAGACCCTGCTGCAGTTCCTTAGTGCAGGGACAGAGAGAGACCCTGCTGCAGTTCCTTAGTGCAGGGAGAGAGAGACCCTGCTGCAGTTCCTTAGTGCAGGGACAGAGAGAGACCCTGCTGCAGTTCCTTAGTGCAGGGAGAGAGAGAGACCCTGCTGCAGTTCCTTAGTGCAGGGAGAGAGAGTCCCCGCTGCAGTTCCTTAGTGCAGGGACAGAGAGAGACCCTGCTGCAGTTCCTTAGTGCAGGGACAGAGAGAGACCCTGCTGCAGTTCCTTAGTGCAGGGAGAGAGAGACCCTGCTGCAGTTCCTTAGTGCAGGGACAGAGAGAGACCCTGCTGCAGTTCCTTTGTGCAGGGACAGAGAGAGTCCCTGCTGCAGTTCCTTAGTGCAGGGAGAGAGAGTCCCTGCTGCAGTTCCTTAGTGCAGGGAGAGAGTCCCTGCTGCAGTTCCTTAGTGCAGGGACAGAGAGAGACCCTGCTGCAGTTGCTTAGTGCAGGGAAGGAGAGAGACCCTGCTGCAGTTGCTTAGTGCAGGGAAGGAGAGAGACCCTGCTGCAGTTCCTTAGTGCAGGGACAGAGAGAGTCCCTGCTGCAGTTCCTTAGTGCAGGGACAGAGAGAGTCCCTGCTGCAGTTCCTTAGTGCAGGGAGAGAGAGTCCCTGCTGCAGTTCCTTAGTGCAGGGAGAGAGAGTCCCTGCTGCAGTTCCTTAGTGCAGGGACAGAGAGAGTCCCTGCTGCAGTTCCTTAGTGCAGGGACAGAGAGAGACCCTGCTGCAGTTCCTTAGTGCAGGGACAGAGAGAGACCCTGCTGCAGTTCCTTAGTGCAGGGACAGAGAGAGACCCTGCTGCAGTTCCTTAGTGCAGAGAGAGAGAGTCCCTGCTGCAGTTGCTTAGTGCAGGGACAGAGAGAGTCCCTGCTGCAGTTCCTTAGTGCAGGGACAGAGAGAGTCCCTGCTGCAGTTCCTTAGTACAGGGACAGAGAGAGACCCTGCTGCAGTTCCTTAGTGCAGGGACAGAGAGAGAGCCCCTGCTGCAGTACCTTAGTGCAGGGACAGAGAGAGTCCCTGCTGCAGTTCCTTAGTGCAGGGACAGAGAGAGACCCTGCTGCAGTTCCTTAGTGCAGGGAGAGAGAGTCCCTGCTGCAGTTCCTTAGTGCAGGGAGAGAGAGAGACCCTGCTGCAGTTCCTTAGTGCAGGGACAGAGAGAGTCCCTGCTGCAGTTCCTTAGTGCAGGGAGAGAGAGACCCTGCTGCAGTTCCTTAGTGCAGGGAGAGAGAGTCCCTGCTGCAGTTCTGTAGTGCAGGGACAGAGAGAGACCCTGCTGCAGTTCCTTAGTGCAGGGACAGAGAGAGACCCTGCTGCAGTTCCTTAGTGCAGGGACAGAGAGAGTCCCTGCTGAAGTTCCTTAGTGCAGGGACAGAGAGAGTCCCTGCTGCAGTTCCTTACTGCAGGGACAGAGAAAGACCCTGCTGCAGTTCCTTAGTGCAGGGAGAGAGTCCCTGCTGCAGTTCCTTAGTGCAGGGAGAGAGAGAGGCCCTGCTGCAGTTCCTTCGTGCAGGGACAGAGAGAGACCCTGCTGCAGTTCCTTAGTGCAGGGACAGAGAGAGACCCTGCTGCAGTTCCTTAGTGCAGGGACAGAGAGAGACCGCAGGGACAGAGAGAGACCCTGCTGCAGTTGCTTAGTGCAGGGAAGGAGAGAGACCCTGCTGCAGTTCCTTAGTGCAGGGACAGAGAGAGTCCCTGCTGCAGTTCCTTGGTGCAGGGAGAGAGAGTCCCTGCTGCAGTTGCTTAGTGCAGGGACAGAGAGAGTCCCTGCTGCAGTTCCTTAGTGCAGGGACAGAGAGAGTCCCTGCTGCAGTTCCTTAGTGCAGGGACAGAGAGTCCCTGCTGCAGTTCCTTAGTGCAGGGACAGAGAGAGAGACCCTGCAGCAGTTCCTTAGTGCAGGGACAGAGAGAGTCCCTGCTGCAGTTCCTTAGTGCAGGGACAGAGAGAGACCCTGCTGCAGTTCCTTAGTGCAGGGACAGAGAGAGACCCTGCTGCAGTTCCTTAGTGCAGGGACAGAGAGAGTCCCTGCTGCAGTTCCTTAGTGCAGGGAGAGAGAGACCCTGCTGCAGTTGCTTAGTGCAGGGACAGAGAGAGTCCCTGCTGCAGTTCCTTAGTGCAGGGAGAGAGAGTCCCTGCTGCAGTTCCTTAGTGCAGGAAGAGAGAGACCCTGCTGCAGTTCCTTAGTGCAGGGACAGAGAGAGTCCCTGCTGTAGTTGCTTAGTGCAGGGACAGAGAGAGTCCCTGCTGCAGTTCCTTAGTGCAGGGACAGAGAGAGCCCCTGCTGCAGTTCCTTAGTGCAGGGACAGAGAGAGTCCCTGTGCAGTTCCTTAGTGCAGGGACTGAGAGAGTCCCTGCTGCAGTTCCTTAGTGCAGGGAGAGAGAGTCCCTGCTGCAGTTGCTTAGTGCAGGGACAGAGAGAGACCCTGCTGCAGTTCCTTAGTGCAGGGAGAGAGAGACCCTGCTGCAGTTCCTTAGTGCAGGGAGATAGAGACCCTGCTGCAGTTCCTTAGTGCAGGGACAGAGAGAGTCCCTGCTGCAGTTCCTTAGTGCAGGGACAGAGAGAGACCCTGCTGCAGTTCCTTAGTGCAGGGACAGAGAGAGACCCTGCTGCAGTTCCTTAGTGCAGGGAGAGAGAGTCCCTGCTGCAGTTGCTTAGTGCAGGGACAGAGAGAGTCCCTGCTGCAGTTCCTTAGTGCAGGGACAGAGAGAGTCCCTGCTGCAGTTCCTTAGTGCAGGGACAGAGAGAGTCCCTGCTGCAGTTCCTTAGTGCAGGGACAGAGAGAGTCCCTGCTGCAGTTGCTTAGTGCAGGGAGAGAGAGCCCCTGCTGCAGTTCCTTAGTGCAGGGAGAGAGAGAGGCCCTGCTGTAGTTCCTTAGTGCAGGGACAGAGAGAGACCCTGCTGCAGTTCCTTAGTGCAGGGAGAGAGAGTCCCTGCTGCAGTTCCTTAGTGCAGGGAGAGAGAGACGCCCTGTTGCAGTTCCTTAGTGCAGGGACAGAGAGAGTCCCTGCTGCAGTTCCTTAGTGCAGGGAGAGAGAGAGTCCCTGCTGCAGTTCCTTAGTGCAGGGACAGAGAGAGTCCCTGCTGCAGTTGCTTAGTGCAGGGAGAGAGAGTCCCTGCTGCAGTTCCTTAGTGCAGGGACAGAGAGAGACCCTGCTGCAGTTCCTTAGTGCAGGGACAGAGAGAGAGTCCCTGCTGCAGTTCCTTAGTGCAGGGAGAGAGAGACCCTGCTGCAGTTCCTTAGTGCAGGGACAGAGAGAGTCCCTGCTGCAGTTGCTTAGTGCAGGGACAGAGAGAGTCCCTGCTGCAGTTGCTTAGTGCAGGGACAAAGAGAGTCCCTGCTGCAGTTCCTTAGTGCAGGGAGAGAGAGACCCTGTGCAGTTGCTTAGTGCAGGGACAGAGAGAGTCCCTGCTGCAGTTGCTTAGTGCAGGGAGAGAGAGAGGCCCTGCTGCAGTTCCTTAGTGCAGGGACAGAGAGAGTCCCTGCTGCAGTTCCTTAGTGCAGGGAGAGAGAGAGTCCCTGCTGCAGTTCCTTAGTGCAGGGACAGAGAGAGTCCCTGCTGCAGTTCCTTAGTGCAGAGAGAGAGACCCTGCTGCAGTTCCTTAGTGCAGGGAGAGAGAGTCCCTGCTGCAGTTCCTTAGTGCAGGGACAGAGAGAGACCCTGCTGCAGTTCCTTAGTGCAGGGAGAGAGAGACCCTGCTGCAGTTCCTTAGTGCAGGGACAGAGAGAGACCCTGCTGCAGTTCCTTAGTGCAGGGAGAGAGAGACCCTGCTGCAGTTCCTTAGTGCAGGGACAGAGAGAGACCCTGCTGCAGTTCCTTAGTGCAGGGAGAGAGAGAGACCCTGCTGCAGTTCCTTAGTGCAGGGAGAGAGAGTCCCTGCTGCAGTTCCTTAGTGCAGGGAGAGAGAGTCCCTGCTGTAGTTGCTTAGTGCAGGGACAGAGAGAGTCCCTGCTGCAGTTCCTTAGTGCAGGGACAGAGAGAGCCCCTGCTGCAGTTCCTTAGTGCAGGGACAGAGAGAGTCCCTGTGCAGTTCCTTAGTGCAGGGACTGAGAGAGTCCCTGCTGCAGTTCCTTAGTGCAGGGAGAGAGAGTCCCTGCTGCAGTTGCTTAGTGCAGGGACAGAGAGAGACCCTGCTGCAGTTCCTTAGTGCAGGGAGAGAGAGACCCTGCTGCAGTTCCTTAGTGCAGGGAGAGAGAGACCCTGCTGCAGTTCCTTAGTGCAGGGACAGAGAGAGTCCCTGCTGCAGTTCCTTAGTGCAGGGACAGAGAGAGACCCTGCTGCAGTTCCTTAGTGCAGGGACAGAGAGAGACCCTGCTGCAGTTCCTTAGTGCAGGGAGAGAGAGTCCCTGCTGCAGTTGCTTAGTGCAGGGACAGAGAGAGTCCCTGCTGCAGTTCCTTAGTGCAGGGACAGAGAGGGTCCCTGCTGCAGTTCCTTAGTGCAGGGACAGAGAGAGTCCCTGCTGCAGTTCCTTAGTGCAGGGACAGAGAGAGTCCCTGCTGCAGTTGCTTAGTGCAGGGAGAGAGAGCCCCTGCTGCAGTTCCTTAGTGCAGGGAGAGAGAGAGGCCCTGCTGTAGTTCCTTAGTGCAGGGACAGAGAGAGACCATGCTGCAGTTCCTTAGTGCAGGGAGAGAGAGTCCCTGCTGCAGTTCCTTAGTGCAGGGTGAGAGAGAGGCCCTGCTGCAGTTCCTTAGTGCAGGGACAGAGAGAGTCCCTGCTGCAGTTCCTTAGTGCAGGGAGAGAGAGAGTCCCTGCTGCAGTTCCTTAGTGCAGGGACAGAGAGAGTCCCTGCTGCAGTTGCTTAGTGCAGGGAGAGAGAGTCCCTGCTGCAGTTCCTTAGTGCAGGGACAGAGAGAGACCCTGCTGCAGTTCCTTAGTGCAGGGAGAGAGAGACCCTGCTGCAGTTCCTTAGTGCAGGGACAGAGAGAGACCCTGCTGCAGTTCCTTAGTGCAGGGAGAGAGAGACCCTGCTGCAGTTCCTTAGTGCAGGGACAGAGAGAGACCCTGCTGCAGTTCCTTAGTGCAGGGAGAGAGAGAGACCCTGCTGCAGTTCCTTAGTGCAGGGAGAGAGAGTCCCCGCTGCAGTTCCTTAGTGCAGGGACAGAGAGAGACCCTGCTGCAGTTCCTTAGTGCAGGGACAGAGAGAGACCCTGCTGCAGTTCCTTAGTGCAGGGAGAGAGAGTCCCTGCTGCAGTTCCTTAGTGCAGGGAGAGAGAGACCCTGCTGCAGTTCCTTAGTGCAGGGACAGAGAGAGTCCCTGCTGCAGTTGCTTAGTGCAGGGACAGAGAGAGTCCCTGCTGCAGTTGCTTAGTGCAGGGACAAAGAGAGTCCCTGCTGCAGTTCCTTAGTGCAGGGAGAGAGAGACCCTGTGCAGTTGCTTAGTGCAGGGACAGAGAGAGTCCCTGCTGCAGTTGCTTAGTGCAGGGACAGAGAGAGACCCTGCTGCAGTTCCTTAGTGCAGGGACAGAGAGAGTCCCTGCTGCAGTTCCTTAGTGCAGGGAGAGAGAGTCCCTGCTGCAGTTCCTTAGTGCAGGGACAGAGAGAGTCCCTGCTGCAGTTCCTTAGTGCAGGGAGAGAGAGAGGCCCTGCTGCAGTTCCTTAGTGCAGGGACAGAGAGAGTCCCTGCTGCAGTTCCTTAGTGCAGGGAGAGAGAGAGTCCCTGCTGCAGTTCCTTAGTGCAGGGACAGAGAGAGTCCCTGCTGCAGTTCCTTAGTGCAGAGAGAGAGACCCTGCTGCAGTTCCTTAGTGCAGGGAGAGAGAGTCCCTGCTGCAGTTCCTTAGTGCAGGGACAGAGAGAGACCCTGCTGCAGTTCCTTAGTGCAGGGAGAGAGAGACCCTGCTGCAGTTCCTTAGTGCAGGGACAGAGAGAGACCCTGCTGCAGTTCCTTAGTGCAGGGAGAGAGAGACCCTGCTGCAGTTCCTTAGTGCAGGGACAGAGAGAGACCCTGCTGCAGTTCCTTAGTGCAGGGAGAGAGAGAGACCCTGCTGCAGTTCCTTAGTGCAGGGAGAGAGAGTCCCCGCTGCAGTTCCTTAGTGCAGGGACAGAGAGAGACCCTGCTGCAGTTCCTTAGTGCAGGGACAGAGAGAGACCCTGCTGCAGTTCCTTAGTGCAGGGAGAGAGAGTCCCTGCTGCAGTTCCTTAGTGCAGGGAGAGAGAGACCCTGCTGCAGTTCCTTAGTGCAGGGACAGAGAGAGACCCTGCTGCAGTTCCTTTGTGCAGGGACAGAGAGAGTCCCTGCTGCAGTTCCTTAGTGCAGGGAGAGAGAGTCCCTGCTGCAGTTCCTTAGTGCAGGGAGAGAGTCCCTGCTGCAGTTCCTTAGTGCAGGGACAGAGAGAGACCCTGCTGCAGTTGCTTAGTGCAGGGAAGGAGAGAGACCCTGCTGCAGTTGCTTAGTGCAGGGAAGGAGAGAGACCCTGCTGCAGTTCCTTAGTGCAGGGACAGAGAGAGTCCCTGCTGCAGTTCCTTAGTGCAGGGACAGAGAGAGTCCCTGCTGCAGTTCCTTAGTGCACGGAGAGAGAGTCCCTGCTGCAGTTCCTTAGTGCAGGGACAGAGAGAGTCCCTGCTGCAGTTGCTTAGTGCAGGGAGAGAGAGTCCCTGCTGCAGTTCCTTAGTGCAGGGACAGAGAGAGACCCTGCTGCAGTTCCTTAGTGCAGGGAGAGAGAGACCCTGCTGCAGTTCCTTAGTGCAGGGACAGAGAGAGACCCTGCTGCAGTTCCTTAGTGCAGGGAGAGAGAGACCCTGCTGCAGTTCCTTAGTGCAGGGACAGAGAGAGACCCTGCTGCAGTTCCTTAGTGCAGGGAGAGAGAGAGACCCTGCTGCAGTTCCTTAGTGCAGGGAGAGAGAGTCCCCGCTGCAGTTCCTTAGTGCAGGGACAGAGAGAGACCCTGCTGCAGTTCCTTAGTGCAGGGACAGAGAGAGACCCTGCTGCAGTTCCTTAGTGCAGGGAGAGAGAGTCCCTGCTGCAGTTCCTTAGTGCAGGGAGAGAGAGACCCTGCTGCAGTTCCTTAGTGCAGGGACAGAGAGAGTCCCTGCTGCAGTTGCTTAGTGCAGGGACAGAGAGAGTCCCTGCTGCAGTTGCTTAGTGCAGGGACAAAGAGAGTCCCTGCTGCAGTTCCTTAGTGCAGGGAGAGAGAGACCCTGTGCAGTTGCTTAGTGCAGGGACAGAGAGAGTCCCTGCTGCAGTTGCTTAGTGCAGGGACAGAGAGAGACCCTGCTGCAGTTCCTTAGTGCAGGGACAGAGAGAGTCCCTGCTGCAGTTCCTTAGTGCAGGGAGAGAGAGTCCCTGCTGCAGTTCCTTAGTGCAGGGACAGAGAGAGTCCCTGCTGCAGTTCCTTAGTGCAGGGAGAGAGAGAGGCCCTGCTGCAGTTCCTTAGTGCAGGGACAGAGAGAGTCCCTGCTGCAGTTCCTTAGTGCAGGGAGAGAGAGAGTCCCTGCTGCAGTTCCTTAGTGCAGGGACAGAGAGAGTCCCTGCTGCAGTTCCTTAGTGCAGAGAGAGAGACCCTGCTGCAGTTCCTTAGTGCAGGGAGAGAGAGTCCCTGCTGCAGTTCCTTAGTGCAGGGACAGAGAGAGACCCTGCTGCAGTTCCTTAGTGCAGGGAGAGAGAGACCCTGCTGCAGTTCCTTAGTGCAGGGACAGAGAGAGACCCTGCTGCAGTTCCTTAGTGCAGGGAGAGAGAGACCCTGCTGCAGTTCCTTAGTGCAGGGACAGAGAGAGACCCTGCTGCAGTTCCTTAGTGCAGGGAGAGAGAGAGACCCTGCTGCAGTTCCTTAGTGCAGGGAGAGAGAGTCCCCGCTGCAGTTCCTTAGTGCAGGGACAGAGAGAGACCCTGCTGCAGTTCCTTAGTGCAGGGACAGAGAGAGACCCTGCTGCAGTTCCTTAGTGCAGGGAGAGAGAGACCCTGCTGCAGTTCCTTAGTGCAGGGACAGAGAGAGACCCTGCTGCAGTTCCTTTGTGCAGGGACAGAGAGAGTCCCTGCTGCAGTTCCTTAGTGCAGGGAGAGAGAGTCCCTGCTGCAGTTCCTTAGTGCAGGGAGAGAGTCCCTGCTGCAGTTCCTTAGTGCAGGGACAGAGAGAGACCCTGCTGCAGTTGCTTAGTGCAGGGAAGGAGAGAGACCCTGCTGCAGTTGCTTAGTGCAGGGAAGGAGAGAGACCCTGCTGCAGTTCCTTAGTGCAGGGACAGAGAGAGTCCCTGCTGCAGTTCCTTAGTGCAGGGACAGAGAGAGTCCCTGCTGCAGTTCCTTAGTGCAGGGAGAGAGAGTCCCTGCTGCAGTTCCTTAGTGCAGGGAGAGAGAGTCCCTGCTGCAGTTCCTTAGTGCAGGGACAGAGAGAGTCCCTGCTGCAGTTCCTTAGTGCAGGGACAGAGAGAGACCCTGCTGCAGTTCCTTAGTGCAGGGACAGAGAGAGACCCTGCTGCAGTTCCTTAGTGCAGGGACAGAGAGAGACCCTGCTGCAGTTCCTTAGTGCAGAGAGAGAGAGTCCCTGCTGCAGTTGCTTAGTGCAGGGACAGAGAGAGTCCCTGCTGCAGTTCCTTAGTGCAGGGACAGAGAGAGTCCCTGCTGCAGTTCCTTAGTACAGGGACAGAGAGAGACCCTGCTGCAGTTCCTTAGTGCAGGGACAGAGAGAGAGCCCCTGCTGCAGTACCTTAGTGCAGGGACAGAGAGAGTCCCTGCTGCAGTTCCTTAGTGCAGGGACAGAGAGAGACCCTGCTGCAGTTCCTTAGTGCAGGGAGAGAGAGTCCCTGCTGCAGTTCCTTAGTGCAGGGAGAGAGAGAGACCCTGCTGCAGTTCCTTAGTGCAGGGACAGAGAGAGTCCCTGCTGCAGTTCCTTAGTGCAGGGAGAGAGAGACCCTGCTGCAGTTCCTTAGTGCAGGGAGAGAGAGTCCCTGCTGCAGTTCTGTAGTGCAGGGACAGAGAGAGACCCTGCTGCAGTTCCTTAGTGCAGGGACAGAGAGAGACCCTGCTGCAGTTCCTTAGTGCAGGGACAGAGAGAGTCCCTGCTGAAGTTCCTTAGTGCAGGGACAGAGAGAGTCCCTGCTGCAGTTCCTTACTGCAGGGACAGAGAAAGACCCTGCTGCAGTTCCTTAGTGCAGGGAGAGAGTCCCTGCTGCAGTTCCTTAGTGCAGGGAGAGAGAGAGGCCCTGCTGCAGTTCCTTCGTGCAGGGACAGAGAGAGACCCTGCTGCAGTTCCTTAGTGCAGGGACAGAGAGAGACCCTGCTGCAGTTCCTTAGTGCAGGGACAGAGAGAGACCGCAGGGACAGAGAGAGACCCTGCTGCAGTTGCTTAGTGCAGGGAAGGAGAGAGACCCTGCTGCAGTTCCTTAGTGCAGGGACAGAGAGAGTCCCTGCTGCAGTTCCTTGGTGCAGGGAGAGAGAGTCCCTGCTGCAGTTGCTTAGTGCAGGGACAGAGAGAGTCCCTGCTGCAGTTCCTTAGTGCAGGGACAGAGAGAGTCCCTGCTGCAGTTCCTTAGTGCAGGGACAGAGAGTCCCTGCTGCAGTTCCTTAGTGCAGGGACAGAGAGAGTCCCTGCTGCAGTTCCTTAGTGCAGGGACAGAGAGAGTCCCTGCTGCAGTTCCTTAGTGCAGGGAGAGAGAGACCCTGCTGCAGTTCCTTAGTGCAGGGAGAGAGAGAGGCCCTGCTGCAGTTCCTTAGTGCAGGGACAGAGAGAGACCCTGCTGCAGTTCCTTAGTGCAGGGAGAGAGAGTCCCTGCTGCAGTTGCTTAGTGCAGGGACAGAGAGAGCCCCTGCTGCAGTTCCTTAGTGCAGGGACAGAGAGAGACCCTGCTGCAGTTCCTTAGTGCAGGGAGAGAGAGACACTGCTGCAGTTCCTTAGTGCAGGGAGAGAGAGAGGCCCTGCTGCAGTTCCTTAGTGCAGGGACAGAGAGAGACCCTGCTGCAGTTCCTGAGTGCAGGGACAGAGAGAGACCCTGCTGCAGTTCCTTAGTGCAGGGAGAGAGAGAGAGTCCCTGCTGCAGTTCCTTAGTGCAGGGACAGAGAGAGACCCTGCTGCAGTTCCTTAGTGCAGGGAGAGAGAGAGACCCTGCTGCAGTTCCTTAGTGCAGGGACAGAGAGAGACCCTGCTGCAGTTCCTTAGTGCAGGGACAGAGAGAGACCCTGCTGCAGTTCCTTAGTGCAGGGACAGAGAGAGACCCTGCTGCAGTTCCTTAGTGCAGGGACAGAGAGGGACCCTGCTGCAGTTCCTTAGTGCAGGGACAGAGAGAGTCCCTGCTGCAGTTCCTTAGTGCAGGGAGAGAGAGTCCCTGCTGCAGTTGCTTAGTGCAGGGACAGAGAGAGTCCCTGCTGCAGTTCCTTAGTGCAGAGAGAGAGTCCCTGCTGCAGTTCCTTAGTGCAGGGACAGAGAGAGTCCCTGCTGCAGTTGCTTAGTGCAGGGACAGAGAGAGTCCCTGTGCAGTTCCTTAGTGCAGGGACAGAGAGAGTCCCTGCTGCAGTTCCTTAGTGCAGGGAGAGAGAGTCTCTGCTGCAGTTGCTTAGTGCAGGGACAGAGAGAGACCCTGTGCAGTTCCTTAGTGCAGTGACAGAGAGAGACCCTGCTGCAGTTCCTTAGTGCAGAGAGAGAGTCCCTGCTGCAGTTCCTTAGTGCAGGGACAGAGAGAGTCCCTGCTGCAGTTGCTTAGTGCAGAGAGAGAGACCCTGCTGCAGTTCCTTAGTGCAGGGACAGAGAGAGACCCTGCTGCAGTTCCTTAGTGCAGGGAGAGAGAGACCCTGCTGCAGTTCCTTAGTGCAGGGACAGAGAGTCCCTGCTGCAGTTCCTTAGTGCAGGGACAGAGAGAGTCCCTGCTGCAGTTCCTTAGTGCAGGGACAGAGAGAGTCCCTGCTGCAGTTCCTTAGTGCAGGGACAGAGAGAGTCCCTGCTGCAGTTGCTTAGTGCAGGGAGAGAGAGCCCCTGCTGCAGTTCCTTAGTGCAGGGACAGAGAGAGAGCCCCTGCTGCAGTACCTTAGTGCAGGGACAGAGAGAGTCCCTGCTGCAGTTCCTTAGTGCAGGGAGAGAGAGACCCTGCTGCAGTTCCTTAGTGCAGGGACAGAGAGAGTTCCTGCTGCAGTTCCTTAGTGCAGGGACAGAGAGAGACCCTGCTGCAGTTCCTTAGTGCAGGGAGAGAGAGTCCCTGCTGCAGTTCCTTAGTGCAAGGAGAGAGAGAGGCCCTGCTGCAGTTCCTTAGTGCAGGGACAGAGAGAGTCCCTGCTGCAGTTCCTTAGTGCAGGGAGAGAGAGACCCTGCTGCAGTTCCTTAGTGCAGGGACAGAGAGAGCCCCTGCTGCAGTTCCTTAGTGCAGGGACAGAGAGAGACCCTGCTGCAGTTCCTTAGTGCAGGGACAGAGAGAGAGACCCTGCAGCAGTTCCTCAGTGCAGGGACAGAGAGAGTCCCTGCTGCAGTTCCTTAGTGCAGGGACAGAGAGAGACCCTGCTGCAGTTGCTTAGTGCAGGGAGAGAGAGTCCCTGCTGCAGTTGCTTAGTGCAGGGAAGGAGAGAGACCCTGCTGCAGTTCCTTAGTGCAGGGACAGAGAGAGACCCTGCTGCAGTTCCTTAGTGCAGGGAGAGAGAGTCCCTGCTGCAGTTCCTTAGTGCAGGGACAGAGAGAGTCCCTGCTGCAGTTGCTTAGTGCAGGGACAGAGAGAGACCCTGCTGCAGCTCCTTAGTGCAGGGAGAGAGAGACCCTGCTGCAGTTCCTTAGTGCAGGGACAGAGGGAGTCCCTGCTGCAGTTCCTTAGTGCAGGGACAGAGAGAGACCCTGCTGCAGTTCCTTAGTGCAGGGACAGAGAGAAACCCTGCTGCAGTTCCTTAGTGCAGGGAGAGAGAGTCCCTGCTGCAGTTCCTTAGTGCAGGGACAGAGAGAGACCCTGCTGCAGTTCCTTAGTGCAGAGAGAGAGAGTCCCTCCTGCAGTTGCTTAGTGCAGGGACAGAGAGAGTCCCTGCTGCAGTTCCTTAGTGCAGGGACAGAGAGAGTCCCTGCTGCAGTTCCTTAGTGCAGGGACAGAGAGAGTCCCTGCTGCAGTTCCTTAGTGCAGGGACAGAGAGAGACCGCAGGGACAGAGAGAGACCCTGCTGCAGTTGCTTAGTGCAGGGAAGGAGAGAGACCCTGCTGCAGTTCCTTAGTGCAGGGACAGAGAGAGTCCCTGCTGCAGTTCCTTGGTGCAGGGAGAGAGAGTCCCTGCTGCAGTTGCTTAGTGCAGGGACAGAGAGAGTCCCTGCTGCAGTTCCTTAGTGCAGGGACAGAGAGAGTTCCTGCTGCAGTTCCTTAGTGCAGGGACAGAGAGAGACCCTGCTGCAGTTCCTTAGTGCAGGGAGAGAGAGTCCCTTCTGCAGTTCCTTAGTGCAGGGAGAGAGAGAGGCCCTGCTGCAGTTCCTTAGTGCAGGGACAGAGAGAGTCCCTGCTGCAGTTCCTTAGTGCAGGGAGAGAGAGACCCTGCTGCAGTTCCTTAGTGCAGGGACAGAGAGAGCCCCTGCTGCAGTTCCTTAGTGCAGGGACAGAGAGAGACCCTGCTGCAGTTCCTTAGTGCAGGGACAGAGAGAGAGACCCTGCAGCAGTTCCTTAGTGCAGGGACAGAGAGAGTCCCTGCTGCAGTTCCTTAGTGCAGGGACAGAGAGAGACCCTGCTGCAGTTGCTTAGTGCAGGGAGAGAGAGTCCCTGCTGCAGTTGCTTAGTGCAGGGAAGGAGAGAGACCCTGCTGCAGTTCCTTAGTGCAGGGACAGAGAGAGACCCTGCTGCAGTTCCTTAGTGCAGGGAGAGAGAGTCCCTGCTGCAGTTCCTTAGTGCAGGGACAGAGAGAGTCCCTGCTGCAGTTGCTTAGTGCAGGGACAGAGAGAGACCCTGCTGCAGCTCCTTAGTGCAGGGAGAGAGAGACCCTGCTGCAGTTCCTTAGTGCAGGGACAGAGGGAGTCCCTGCTGCAGTTCCTTAGTGCAGGGACAGAGAGAGACCCTGCTGCAGTTCCTTAGTGCAGGGACAGAGAGAAACCCTGCTGCAGTTCCTTAGTGCAGGGAGAGAGAGTCCCTGCTGCAGTTCCTTAGTGCAGGGACAGAGAGAGACCCTGCTGCAGTTCCTTAGTGCAGAGAGAGAGAGTCCCTCCTGCAGTTGCTTAGTGCAGGGACAGAGAGAGTCCCTGCTGCAGTTCCTTAGTGCAGGGACAGAGAGAGTCCCTGCTGCAGTTCCTTAGTGCAGGGACAGAGAGAGTCCCTGCTGCAGTTCCTTAGTGCAGGGACAGAGAGAGAGCCCCTGCTGCAGTACCTTAGTGCAGGGACAGAGAGAGTCCCTGCTGCAGTTCCTTAGTGCAGGGACAGAGAGAGACCCTGCTGCAGTTCCTTAGTGCAGGGAGAGAGAGTCCCTGCTGCAGTTCCTTAGTGCAGGGAGAGAGAGAGGCCCTGCTGCAGTTCCTTAGTGCAGGGACAGAGAGAGTCCCTGATGCAGTTCCTTAGTGCAGGGAGAGAGAGACCCTGCTGCAGTTCCTTAGTGCAGAGAGAGAGAGTCCCTGCTGCAGTTCCTTAGTGCAGGGACAGAGAGAGACCCTGCTGCAGTTCCTTAGTGCAGGGACAGAGAAAGACCCTGCTGCAGTTCCTTAGTGCAGAGAGAGAGTCCCTGCTGCAGTTCCTTAGTGCAGGGACAGAGAGAGTCCCTGCTGCAGTTCCTTAGTGCAGGGACAGAGAGACGCTGCTGCAGTTCCTTAGTGCAGGGACAGAGAGAGACCCTGCTGCAGTTCTTTAGTGCAGAGAGAGAGTCCCTGCTGCAGTTCCTTAGTGCAGGGAGAGAGAGTCCCTGCTGCAGTTCCTTAGTGCAGGGAGAGAGAGTCCCTGCTGCAGTTCCTTAGTGCAGGGAGAGAGAGAGGCCCTGCTGCAATTCCTTAGTGCAGGGACAGAGAGAGACCCTGCTGCAGTTCCTTAGTGCAGGGAGAGAGAGACCCTGCTGCAGTTCCTTAGTGCAGAGAGAGAGTCCCTGCTGCAGTTCCTTAGTGCAGGGAGAGAGAGTCCCTGCTGCAGTTCCTTAGTGCAGGGACAGAGAGAGTCCCTACTGCAGTTCCTTAGTGCAGGGACAGAGAGAGTCCCTGCTGCCGTTCCTTAGTGCAGGGACAGAGAGAGACCCTGCTGCAGTTCCTTAGTGCAGGGACAGAGAGAGACCCTGCTGCAGTTCCTTAGTGCAGGGAGAGAGAGACCCTGCTGCAGTTGCTTAGTGCAGGGAAGGAGAGAGACCCTGCTGCAGTTCCTTAGTGCAGGGACAGAGAGAGTCCCTGCTGCAGTTCCTTAGTGCAGGGAGAGAGAGTCCCTGTGCAGTTCCTTAGTGCAGGGAGAGAGAGTCCCTGCTGCAGTTCCTTAGTGCAGGGAGAGAGAGTCCCTGTGCAGTTCCTTAGTGCAGGGAGAGAGAGAGACCCTGCTGCAGTTCCTTAGTGCAGGGACAGAGAGAGACCCTGCTGCAGTTCCTTAGTGCAGGGACAGAGAGAAACCCTGCTGCAGTTCCTTAGTGCAGGGAGAGAGAGTCCCTGCTGCAGTTCCTTAGTGCAGGGACAGAGAGAGACCCTGCTGCAGTTCCTTAGTGCAGAGAGAGAGAGTCCCTCCTGCAGTTGCTTAGTGCAGGGACAGAGAGAGTCCCTGCTGCAGTTCCTTAGTGCAGGGACAGAGAGAGTCCCTGCTGCAGTTCCTTAGTGCAGGGACAGAGAGAGTCCCTGCTGCAGTTCCTTAGTGCAGGGACAGAGAGAGAGCCCCTGCTGCAGTACCTTAGTGCAGGGACAGAGAGAGTCCCTGCTGCAGTTCCTTAGTGCAGGGACAGAGAGAGACCCTGCTGCAGTTCCTTAGTGCAGGGAGAGAGAGTCCCTGCTGCAGTTCCTTAGTGCAGGGAGAGAGAGAGGCCCTGCTGCAGTTCCTTAGTGCAGGGACAGAGAGAGTCCCTGATGCAGTTCCTTAGTGCAGGGAGAGAGAGACCCTGCTGCAGTTCCTTAGTGCAGAGAGAGAGAGTCCCTGCTGCAGTTCCTTAGTGCAGGGACAGAGAGAGACCCTGCTGCAGTTCCTTAGTGCAGGGACAGAGAAAGACCCTGCTGCAGTTCCTTAGTGCAGAGAGAGAGTCCCTGCTGCAGTTCCTTAGTGCAGGGACAGAGAGAGTCCCTGCTGCAGTTCCTTAGTGCAGGGACAGAGAGACGCTGCTGCAGTTCCTTAGTGCAGGGACAGAGAGAGACCCTGCTGCAGTTCTTTAGTGCAGAGAGAGAGTCCCTGCTGCAGTTCCTTAGTGCAGGGAGAGAGAGTCCCTGCTGCAGTTCCTTAGTGCAGGGAGAGAGAGTCCCTGCTGCAGTTCCTTAGTGCAGGGAGAGAGAGAGGCCCTGCTGCAATTCCTTAGTGCAGGGACAGAGAGAGACCCTGCTGCAGTTCCTTAGTGCAGGGAGAGAGAGACCCTGCTGCAGTTCCTTAGTGCAGAGAGAGAGTCCCTGCTGCAGTTCCTTAGTGCAGGGAGAGAGAGTCCCTGCTGCAGTTCCTTAGTGCAGGGACAGAGAGAGTCCCTACTGCAGTTCCTTAGTGCAGGGACAGAGAGAGTCCCTGCTGCCGTTCCTTAGTGCAGGGACAGAGAGAGACCCTGCTGCAGTTCCTTAGTGCAGGGACAGAGAGAGACCCTGCTGCAGTTCCTTAGTGCAGGGAGAGAGAGACCCTGCTGCAGTTGCTTAGTGCAGGGAAGGAGAGAGACCCTGCTGCAGTTCCTTAGTGCAGGGACAGAGAGAGTCCCTGCTGCAGTTCCTTAGTGCAGGGAGAGAGAGTCCCTGTGCAGTTCCTTAGTGCAGGGAGAGAGAGTCCCTGCTGCAGTTCCTTAGTGCAGGGAGAGAGAGTCCCTGTGCAGTTCCTTAGTGCAGGGAGAGAGAGAGACCCTGCTGCAGTTCCTTAGTGCAGGGACAGAGAGAGACCCTGCTGCAGTTCCTTAGTGCAGGGACAGAGAGAGTCCCTGCTGCAGTTCCTTAGTGCAGGGACAGAGAGAGTCCCTGCTGCAGTTCCTTAGTGCAGGGACAGAGAGAGACCCTGCTGCAGTTCCTTAGTGCAGGGACAGAGAGAGACCCTGCTGCAGTTCCTTAGTGCAGGGAGAGAGATCCTGCTGCAGTTGCTTAGTGCAGGGAAGGAGAGAGACCCTGCTGCAGTTCCTTAGTGCAGGGACAGAGAGAGTCCCTGCTGCAGTTCCTTAGTGCAGGGAGAGAGAGTCCCTGTGCAGTTCCTTAGTGCAGGGAGAGAGAGTCCCTGCTGCAGTTCCTTAGTGCAGGGAGAGAGAGTCCCTGTGCAGTTCCTTAGTGCAGGGAGAGAGAGAGACCCTGCTGCAGTTCCTTAGTGCAGGGACAGAGAGAGACCCTGCTGCAGTTCCTTAGTGCAGGGACAGAGAGAGACCCTGCTGCAGTTCCTTAGTGCAGGGACAGAGAGAGACCCTGCTGCAGTTCCTTAGTGCAGGGACAGAGAGAGACCCTGCTGCAGTTCTTAGTGCAGGGACAGAGAGAGTCCCTGCTGCAGTTCCTTAGTGCAGGGAGAGAGAGTCCCTGCTGCAGTTGCTTAGTGCAGGGACAGAGAGAGACCCTGCTGCAGTTCCTTAGTGCAGAGAGAGAGTCCCTGCTGCAGTTCCTTAGTGCAGGGACAGAGAGAGACCCTGCTGTAGTTGCTTAGTGCAGGGACAGAGAGAGACCCTGCTGGAGTTCCTTAGTGCAGGGAGAGACCCTGCTGCAGTTCCTTAGTGCAGGGACAGAGAGAGACCATGCTGCAGTTCCTTAGTGCAGGGAGAGAGAGTCCCTGCTGCAGTTGCTTAGTGCAGGGACAGAGAGAGTCCCTGCTGCAGTTCCGTAGTGCAGGGACAGAGAGAGTCCCTGCTGCAGTTCCTTAGTGCAGGGACAGAGAGAGTCCCTGCTGCAGTTGCTTAGTGCAGGGAGAGAGAGCCCCTGCACAGTTCCTTAGTGCAGGAACAGAGAGAGACCCTGCTGCAGTTCCTTAGTGCAGGGACAGAGAGAGTCCCTGCTGCAGTTCCTTAGTGCAGGGACAGAGAGAGTCCCTGCTGCAGTTTCTTAGTGCAGGGACAGAGAGAGTCCCTGCTGCAGTTCCTTAGTGCAGGGACAGAGAGAGTCCCTGCTGCAGTTCCTTAGTGCAGGGACAGAGAGAGTCCCTGCTGCAGTTGCTTAGTGCAGGGAGAGAGAGCCCCTGCTGCAGTTCCTTAGTGCAGGGACAGAGAGAGACCCTGCTGCAGTTCCTTAGTGCAGGGACAGAGCGAGAGACCCTGCTGCAGTTCCTTAGTGCAGGGACAGAGAGAGACCCTGCTGCAGTTCCTTAGTGCAGGGAGAGAGAGTCCCTGCTGCAGTTCCTTAGTGCAGGGACAGAGAGAGTCCCTGCTGCAGTTCCTTAGTGCAGGGACAGAGAGAGACCCTGCTGCAGTTCCTTAGTGCAGGGAGAGATAGTCCCTGCTGCAGTTCCTTAGTGCAGGGAGAGAGAGAGGCCCTGCTGCAGTTCCTTAGTGCAGGGACAGAGAGAGACCCTGCTGCAGTTCCTTAGTGCAGGGACAGAGAGAGACCCTGCTGCAGTTCCTTAGTGCAGGGAGAGAGAGACCCTGCTGCAGTTCCTTAGTGCAGGGACAGAGAGAGACCCTGCTGCAGTTCCTTAGTGCAGGGACAGAGAGAGACCCTGCTGCAGTTCCTTAGTGCAGGGAGAGAGAGACCCTGCTGCAGTTCCTTAGTGCAGGGAGAGAGAGTCCCTGCTGCAGTTGCTTAGTGCAGGGAAGGAGAGAGACCCTGCTGCAGTTCCTTAGTGCAGGGAGAGAGAGTCTCTGCTGCAGTTGCTTAGTGCAGGGACAGAGAGAGTCCCTGCTGCAGTTCCTTAGTGCAGGGACAGAGAGAGTCCCTGCTGCAGTTCCTTAGTGCAGGGACAGAGAGAGTCCCTGCTGCAGTTCCTTAGTGCAGGGACAGAGAGAGCCCCTGCTGCAGTTCCTTAGTGCAGGGAGAGAGAGTCTCTGCTGCAGTTCCTTAGTGCAGGGACAGAGAGAGACCCTGCTGCAGTTGCTTAGTGCAGGGACAGAGAGAGTCCCTGCTGCAGTTCCTTAGTGCAGGGACAGAGAGAGTCCCTGCTGCAGTTCCTTAGTGCAGGGACAGAGAGAGTCCCTGCTGCACTTCCTTAGTGCAGGGACAGAGAGAGCCCCTGCTGCAGTTCCTTAGTGCAGGGAGAGAGAGACCCTGCTGCAGTTCCTTAGTGCAGGGAGAGAGAGTCCCTGCTGCAGTTCCTTAGTGCAGGGACAGAGAGAGACCCTGCTGCAGTTCCTTAGTGCAGGGACAGAGAGAGTCCCTGCTGCAGTTCCTTAGTGCAGGGACAGAGAGAGACCCTGCTGCAGTTCCTTAGTGCAGGGACAGAGAGAGTCCCTGCTGCAGTTCCTTAGTGCAGGGAGAGAGAGACCCTGCTGCAGTTCCTTAGTGCAGGGACAGAGAGAGTCCCTGCTGCAGTTCCTTAGTGCAGGGACAGAGAGAGCCCCTGCTGCAGTTCCTTAGTGCAGGGAGAGAGAGTCCCTGCTGCAGTTCCTTAGTGCAGGGACAGAGAGAGACCCTGCTGCAGTTGCTTAGTGCAGGGACAGAGAGAGGCCCTGCTGCAGTTCCTTAGTGCAGGGACAGAGAGAGTCCCTGCTGCAGTTCCTTAGTGCAGGGACAGAGAGAGTCCCTGCTGCAGTTCCTTAGTGCAGGGACAGAGAGAGCCCCTGCTGCAGTTCCTTAGTGCAGGGAGAGAGAGACCCTGCTGCAGTTCCTTAGTGCAGGGAGAGGGAGTCCCTGCTGCAGTTCCTTAGTGCAGGGACAGAGAGAGACCCTGCTGCAGTTCCTTAGTGCAGGGACAGAGAGAGTCCCTGCTGCAGTTCCTTAGTGCAGGGACAGAGAGAGACCCTGCTGCAGTTCCTTAGTGCAGGGACAGAGAGAGTCCCTGCTGCAGTTCCTTAGTGCAGGGAGAGAGAGACCCTGCTGCAGTTCCTTAGTGCAGGGACAGAGAGAGTCCCTGTGCAGTTCCTTAGTGCAGGGACAGAGAGAGTCCCTGCTGCAGTTCCTTAGTGCAGAGAGAGAGTCCCTGCTGCAGTTCCTTAGTGCAGGGACAGATAGAGTCCCTGCTGCAGTTGCTTCGTGCAGGGACAGAGAGAGACCCCGCTGCAGTTCCTTAGTGCAGGGAGAGAGAGACCCTGCTGCAGTTCCTTAGTGCAGGGACAGAGTGAGTCCCTGCTGCAGTTCCTTAGTGCAGGGACAGAGAGAGTCCCTGCTGCAGTTCCTTAGTGCAGGGACAGAGAGAGTCCCTGCTGCAGTTGCTTAGTGCAGGGACTGAGAGAGAGCCCCTGCTGCAGTACCTTAGTGCAGGGACAGAGAGAGAGCCCCTGCTGCAGTACCTTAGTGCAGGGACAGAGAGAGAGTCCCTGCTGCAGTTCCTTAGTGCAGGGACAGAGAGAGACCCCGCTGCAGTTCCTTAGTGCAGGGAGAGAGAGCCCCTGCTGCAGTTCCTTAGTGCAGGGAGAGAGAGTCCCTGCTGCAGTTGCTTAGTGCAGGGAGAGAGAGCCCCTGCTGCAGTTCCTTAGTGCAGGGAGAGAGAGAGAGTCCCTGCTGCAGTTCCTTAGTGCAGGGACAGAGAGAGAGTCCCTGCTGCAGTTCCTTAGTGCAGGGACAGAGAGAGACCCTGCTGCAGTTCCTTAGTGCAGGGAGAGAGAGTCCCTGCTGCAGTTGCTTAGTGCAGGGACAGAGAGAGTCCCTGCTGCAGTTCCTTAGTGCAGGGACAGAGAGAGTCCCTGCTGCAGTTCCTTAGTGCAGGGACAGAGAGAGTCCCTGCTGCAGTTCCTTAGTGCAGGGACAGAGAGAGTCCCTGCTGCAGTTGCTTAGTGCAGGGAGAGAGAGCCCCTGCTGCAGTTCCTTAGTGCAGGGACAGAGAGAGAGCCCCTGCTGCAGTACCTTAGTGCAGGGACAGAGAGAGTCCCTGCTGCAGTTCCTTAGTGCAGGGAGAGAGAGACCCTGCTGCAGTTCCTTAGTGCAGGGACAGAGAGAGACCCTGCTGCAGTTCCTTAGTGCAGGGACAGAGAGAGACCCTGCTGCAGTTCCTTAGTGCAGGGAGAGAGAGACCCTGCAGCAGTTCCTTAGTGCAGGGACAGAGAGAGTCCCTGCTGCAGTTGCTTAGTGCAGGGAGAGAGAGTCCCTGTGCAGTTCCTTAGTGCAGGGAGAGAGAGTCCCTGCTGCAGTTCCTTAGTGCAGGGAGAGAGAGTCCCTGTGCAGTTCCTTAGTGCAGGGAGAGAGAGAGACCCTGCTGCAGTTCCTTAGTGCAGGGACAGAGAGAGACCCTGCTGCAGTTCCTTAGTGCAGGGACAGAGAGAGACCCTGCTGCAGTTCCTTAGTGCAGGGACAGAGAGAGACCCTGCTGCAGTTCCTTAGTGCAAGGACAGAGAGAGACCCTGCTGCAGTTCTTAGTGCAGGGACAGAGAGAGTCCCTGCTGCAGTTCCTTGGTGCAGGGAGAGAGAGTCCCTGCTGCAGTTGCTTAGTGCAGGGACAGAGAGAGACCCTGCTGCAGTTCCTTAGTGCAGAGAGAGAGTCCCTGCTGCAGTTCCTTAGTGCAGGGACAGAGAGAGACCCTGCTGCAGTTGCTTAGTGCAGGGACAGAGAGAGACCCTGCTGGAGTTCCTTAGTGCAGGGAGAGAGAGACCCTGCTGCAGTTCCTTAGTGCAGGGACAGAGTGAGTCCCTGCTGCAGTTCCTTAGTGCAGGGACAGAGAGAGACCCTGCTGCAGTTCCTTAGTGCAGGGACAGAGAGAGACCCTGCTGCAGTTCCTTAGTGCAGAGAGAGAGAGTCCCTGCTGCAGTTCCTTAGTGCAGGGACAGAGAGAGACCATGCTGCAGTTCCTTAGTGCAGGGAGAGAGAGTCCCTGCTGCAGTTGCTTAGTGCAGGGACAGAGAGAGTCCCTGCTGCAGTTCCGTAGTGCAGGGACAGAGAGAGTCCCTGCTGCAGTTCCTTAGTGCAGGGACAGAGAGAGTCCCTGCTGCAGTTGCTTAGTGCAGGGAGAGAGAGCCCCTGCACAGTTCCTTAGTGCAGGAACAGAGAGAGACCCTGCTGCAGTTCCTTAGTGCAGGGACAGAGAGAGTCCCTGCTGCAGTTCCTTAGTGCAGGGACATAGAGAGTCCCTGCTGCAGTTTCTTAGTGCAGGGACAGAGAGAGTCCCTGCTGCAGTTCCTTAGTGCAGGGACAGAGAGAGTCCCTGCTGCAGTTCCTTAGTGCAGGGACAGAGAGAGTCCCTGCTGCAGTTGCTTAGTGCAGGGAGAGAGAGCCCCTGCTGCAGTTCCTTAGTGCAGGGACAGAGAGAGACCCTGCTGCAGTTCCTTAGTGCAGGGACAGAGCGAGAGACCCTGCTGCAGTTCCTTAGTGCAGGGACAGAGAGAGACCCTGCTGCAGTTCCTTAGTGCAGGGAGAGAGAGTCCCTGCTGCAGTTCCTTAGTGCAGGGACAGAGAGAGTCCCTGCTGCAGTTCCTTAGTGCAGGGACAGAGAGAGACCCTGCTGCAGTTCCTTAGTGCAGGGAGAGAGAGTCCCTGCTGCAGTTCCTTAGTGCAGGGAGAGAGAGAGGCCCTGCTGCAGTTCCTTAGTGCAGGGACAGAGAGAGACCCTGCTGCAGTTCCTTAGTGCAGGGACAGAGAGAGACCCTGCTGCAGTTCCTTAGTGCAGGGAGAGAGAGACCCTGCTGCAGTTCCTTAGTGCAGGGACAGAGAGAGACCCTGCTGCAGTTCCGTAGTGCAGGGACAGAGAGAGACCCTGCTGCAGTTCCTTAGTGCAGAGAGAGAGAGACCCTGCTGCAGTTCCTTAGTGCAGGGAGAGAGAGTCCCTGCTGCAGTTGCTTAGTGCAGGGAAGGAGAGAGACCCTGCTGCAGTTCCTTAGTGCAGGGAGAGAGAGTCCCTGCTGCAGTTGCTTAGTGCAGGGACAGAGAGAGTCCCTGCTGCAGTTCCTTAGTGCAGGGACAGAGAGAGTCCCTGCTGCAGTTCCTTAGTGCAGGGACAGAGAGAGTCCCTGCTGCAGTTCCTTAGTGCAGGGACAGAGAGAGCCCCTGCTGCAGTTCCTTAGTGCAGGGAGAGAGAGTCCCTGCTGCAGTTCCTTAGTGCAGGGACAGAGAGAGACCCTGCTGCAGTTGCTTAGTGCAGGGACAGAGAGAGGCCCTGCTGCAGTTCCTTAGTGCAGGGACAGAGAGAGTCCCTGCTGCACTTCCTTAGTGCAGGGACAGAGAGAGCCCCTGCTGCAGTTCCTTAGTGCAGGGAGAGAGAGACCCTGCTGCAGTTCCTTAGTGCAGGGAGAGAGAGTCCCTGCTGCAGTTCCTTAGTGCAGGGACAGAGAGAGACCCTGCTGCAGTTCCTTAGTGCAGGGACAGAGAGAGTCCCTGCTGCAGTTCCTTAGTGCAGGGACAGAGAGAGACCCTGCTGCAGTTCCTTAGTGCAGGGACAGAGAGAGTCCCTGCTGCAGTTCCTTAGTGCAGGGAGAGAGAGACCCTGCTGCAGTTCCTTAGTGCAGGGACAGATAGAGTCCCTGCTGCAGTTCCTTAGTGCAGGGACAGAGAGAGCCCCTGCTGCAGTTCCTTAGTGCAGGGAGAGAGAGTCCCTGCTGCAGTTCCTTAGTGCAGGGACAGAGAGAGACCCTGCTGCAGTTGCTTAGTGCAGGGACAGAGAGAGGCCCTGCTGCAGTTCCTTAGTGCAGGGACAGAGAGAGTCCCTGCTGCAGTTCCTTAGTGCAGGGACAGAGAGAGCCCCTGCTGCAGTTCCTTAGTGCAGGGACAGAGAGAGCCCCTGCTGCAGTTCCTTAGTGCAGGGAGAGAGAGACCCTGCTGCAGTTCCTTAGTGCAGGGAGAGGGAGTCCCTGCTGCAGTTCCTTAGTGCAGGGACAGAGAGAGACCCTGCTGCAGTTCCTTAGTGCAGGGACAGAGAGAGTCCCTGCTGCAGTTCCTTAGTGCAGGGACAGAGAGAGACCCTGCTGCAGTTCCTTAGTGCAGGGACAGAGAGAGTCCCTGCTGCAGTTCCTTAGTGCAGGGAGAGAGAGACCCTGCTGCAGTTCCTTAGTGCAGGGACAGAGAGAGTCCCTGTGCAGTTCCTTAGTGCAGGGACAGAGAGAGTCCCTGCTGCAGTTCCTTAGTGCAGAGAGAGAGTCCCTGCTGCAGTTCCTTAGTGCAGGGACAGATAGAGTCCCTGCTGCAGTTGCTTCGTGCAGGGACAGAGAGAGACCCCGCTGCAGTTCCTTAGTGCAGGGAGAGAGAGACCCTGCTGCAGTTCCTTAGTGCAGGGACAGAGTGAGTCCCTGCTGCAGTTCCTTAGTGCAGGGACAGAGAGAGTCCCTGCTGCAGTTCCTTAGTGCAGGGACAGAGAGAGTCCCTGCTGCAGTTGCTTAGTGCAGGGAGAGAGAGCCCCTGCTGCAGTTCCTTAGTGCAGGGACAGAGAGAGAGCCCCTGCTGCAGTACCTTAGTGCAGGGACAGAGAGAGAGTCCCTGCTGCAGTTCCTTAGTGCAGGGACAGAGAGAGACCCCGCTGCAGTTCCTTAGTGCAGGGAGAGAGAGACCCTGCTGCAGTTCCTTAGTGCAGGGAGAGAGAGTCCCTGCTGCAGTTGCTTAGTGCAGGGACAGAGAGAGTCCCTGCTGCAGTTCCTTAGTGCAGGGACAGAGAGAGTCCCTGCTGCAGTTCCTTAGTGCAGGGACAGAGAGAGTCCCTGCTGCAGTTCCTTAGTGCAGGGACAGAGAGAGTCCCTGCTGCAGTTGCTTAGTGCAGGGAGAGAGAGCCCCTGCTGCAGTTCCTTAGTGCAGGGACAGAGAGAGAGCCCCTGCTGCAGTACCTTAGTGCAGGGACAGAGAGAGTCCCTGCTGCAGTTCCTTAGTGCAGGGAGAGAGAGACCCTGCTGCAGTTCCTTAGTGCAGGGACAGAGAGAGACCCTGCTGCAGTTCCTTAGTGCAGGGACAGAGAGAGACCCTGCTGCAGTTCCTTAGTGCAGGGAGAGAGAGACCCTGCAGCAGTTCCTTAGTGCAGGGACAGAGAGAGTCCCTGCTGCAGTTGCTTAGTGCAGGGAAGGAGAGAGACCCTGCTGCAGTTCCTTAGTGCAGGGACAGAGAGAGTCCCTGCTGCAGTTCCTTAGTGCATGGAGAGAGAGTCCCTGCTGCAGTTCCTTAGTGCAGGGAGAGAGAGTCCCTGCTGCAGTTGCTTAGTGCAGGGACAGAGAGAGTCCCTGCTGCAGTTCCTTAGTGCAGGGACAGAGAGAGTCCCTGCTGCAGTTCCTTAGTGCAGGGAGAGAGAGAGGCCCTGCTGCAGTTCCTTAGTGCAGGGACAGAGAGAGTCCCTGCTGCACTTCCTTAGTGCAGGGACAGAGAGAGCCCCTGCTGCAGTTCCCTAGTGCAGGGAGAGAGAGTCCCTGCTGCAGTTCCTTAGTGCAGGGACAGAGAGAGCCCCTGCTGCAGTTCCTTAGTGCAGGGAGAGAGAGTCCCTGCTGCACTTCCTTAGTGCAGGGACAGAGAGAGCCCCTGCTGCAGTTCCCTAGTGCAGGGAGAGAGAGACCCTGTGCAGTTCCTTAGTGCAGGGACAGAGAGAGATCCTGTGCAGTTCCTTAGTGCAGGGACAGAGAGAGATCCTGTGCAGTTCCTTAGTGCAGGGACAGAGAGAGTCCCTGCTGCAGTTCCTTAGTGCAGGGACAGAGAGAGTCCCTGCTGCTGTTGCTTAGTGCAGGGACCCAGTATAGTATACTGTATGCTGCATGTCCCTGTATGCTGTGTTGCTGATCCAGAGACTGTCCTTACGGTGGGACGTTCCCATCCCACGCGCAGGTACAGATCAGCGCTGAACCAAACGGCTCCGGTAGACCCTTTGCGAAGACCCCCAGGTTCAGGGGCACCTGGGCAGGTATTTACACCCTTCCACACGTGCACCAACGTTGCCATGCTCCTTACATGTGACAGGCCTGTTCACACACTTGGGTGGGCTTGGACTCTCTGGACACGGGGTTGGGAAGGGGGTGTAAAGGTATAGCCCAGTTATGGGCTAAGAAGGTTACAGCCCAGTTAGGGGTAAGATTATAGCCGCCAGCTAGTGGCAGAGGGTGGCCTATATACTGTTGTGTATTGCTGATGTCTGTGTTATGTTATTTTCTGCATATAGTAAACTGTTATACTTATACTCCAGTGTATGTGTTCATTTGAATGTGTCCTGCGAGGAACAACTCCCGCTCTGCTGGGAGCCATCGCAGGTGGAGGCGCTGCACCATATAGTATTGTTCCATAGGAGGTACCCAGGCTCATTGAAGGAGGATCAGGCCTCCTGTGAGCCCAACAGGTAAAGCACCACACTGGGTAATACAGATATATTCTCCTCACATGCACCCTATCTGCGATTGGGGGGGGGGGGGGGGGAATATGCGTTACAATCAAATACCATATAAACATGGAACTTAGTAGGATAAAGCATTGATTTCACCCGTTTGCTGGTGGAAGAGCCAGCTTCCCACATCAGGATCAGCATTACATCTGCCCTAGATAATGACTTATTGGTCTTTTAAAAAAAAAAATTATTACTGATAAATACAAACCTTTAACAGCATTTTAGTTTGAGAAGTATCGGCCCGTTTTTACTGTGGTGCAATACTATCAGACACCTTCAGACTATTAACGTGTAAGGACTGCACGTTATCTTCAAAAAGGTTTCTTATGGAATAGCCCTGTTTAGTAAAAGGGCTATAATGGATTTCCTGGGTTGGCCCATAAGCAGCTCACCCCAACGAAGAAATCTTAGAAAAGCCTCAGAGGCCATATGGCTTCTCCATTTAGGGATTGTTAGAAAGTTCTGAAAGGGTTAAAACAGGCGTTCCTTCAAAAAAAAGAAAATACTAAAAAGAACACAAACCTATTTAATATGACCCTAAATCTCCAACTGTCTGAAGCAGTAAGGGGGGTCACCCAAAAATATCATGGGAGACACTAATTAGTGCTGCCCCTAATATTGTACCATCCTATGCTATCAAGTTGTCCCCTAGGGTGAGCAACATCTCTTTTGGTTCTGGTTGTGGGTAAGGCTGAGTCCATGGTAATTGCAGCCGTGCGGAGGCGCGCTGAGGCTGAGGGAAAGCGGGTGCTTTCCCTGGCGTTAGTTCGCGCGCCATCCGGGGGTGTGTCGGGGGGCGGGCCAGTGACGTCACGGAGCTGGTTCGCCCTCATTGAGCGAACCGCTCACGTGACCGGCCCTGCACTCCCGTGGGCGCTCAAACGAAAAATTTGATGAGACCTACGCCTCCGCACGCCTGCGCGAGCCCCTGCTAAAGCCGCTCTCATTGCGGCTGCAGGGGCTCACTGACAAGCGTCAGCGCGCCTCAGCGCTGACCCTGGACTCAGTGCCTAAGCGCTGACCCTGGACTCAGTGCCTAAGCGCTGACCCTGGACTCAGTGCCTAAGCGCTGACCCTGGACTCAGTGCCTAAGCGCTGACCCTGGACTCAGCCTTCGAGAGCAGCGGGGCTGTAATCTACACGCCACAGGGTCTGGCTGACGAGCCCATGCTGCATGTTACCTTTCCCCTGAGAATACATTTTAGGGCAATGGAAGTGTATATTCATAGAATTAGACAACACGCTTATATCAGGGCGAGGGTAGAAAATAAACGAGTGGTCCCCTTACTCGTTCTGGCCTCTCTGCCTTACCCAGGTAATCTCACCGCTCCTCCTCACCCTCTTACCCTCCGTGTAATGGACCTCTCAGGCAGCCCTTCTCGTCACCTCTGCGGGTATTTGTGGAAGATCACACGCCTACGGAGTGATGCTCTGGAGGCGCCTCTAGTAAAGGGGCCAGCAGAACAGATCTAGCACCATTTCTCAGCTCGGACACCACAAGTGCTCCCTTTCTGCTGCTCCTGAGCCGGGCAGTGATGTCATAATAATGATGTCATAATAAAGGCAGCACAGGACAGGTGTATGGTGTGCAAAGAACCTTCCGTAGCGTTAATACCAGTAATTTAACCCTTTCCCTACCAGAGGGGCCTGTAACAGATTGCAAAAGGGTTAGTAAATTGCCAAAAAAAGCTTATTGTTTGTGCCGTGTATTATCTGATGCATTTGTATGATGTTAAAGAGATGTAGGTGTTTTAATGCACCATATGAGCTTCATTGAATGGCAGCAAAAGAAGTCTGGCCCTTATTCAAAAGGCTGTGAAGCGACTTTCCCGCGTCACTT